>NC_134483.1:8618488-8900168 GCF_040206685.1 Ascaphus truei
TTACAATGAATGAAGCAAAAGGTAAACTTAAAAACAGTGTCTCTTGGAATGTTATCTGTGCTGTTCCTTCCCCCGGTGTGGATGTGTTTTATGGCTAGAGGTGTCAAAGGGTAACTGAAAGCAAGTGAAGAAAGAGTGTGTATGTGTATCAGTGTGAATAAAAATGAATGGAGAGCCCACAGTATATACAGTATATACAGTAATATATATATATATATATATATATATATATATATATATATATATATTATATTATAGATATATACAGTGGTTGACAAATCATCAAAAAATCTAGTCGCCGAACAAAAAAATCTACTCGCCACCTAGTACCACACGTGTGCTGCTTGGGCCAATAGGAGGTCGCCACGATGTTAAATCCACTCGCCCGGGGCGTGCAAATGTATAGGTTTGTCGAACACTGGATATATATATATATATATATATATATATATATATATATATATATATATATATATATATATATATATATATATATATATATATATATATATGTAACGGGTTTTCTGGACTAGCCTGACCCACCCAATCTCATATTGGCCCCTGTGGTCTAACCAGTCCCCATTACAGTGTGATGTCTGGTGGTGCACCTGTTGGCAACAGGACTCCTGAGTCTCCCGCATGATGGTGTGTGGAGATTTGCCAACCCAGACAGGCAGCTGAGGTAGTGTGCTTGAGTCCTACCCAGATCCAGTGCAGCGCCTCCACCTCATCAGGATCCCAGCTTGAGCTTGTGGATGGTCCTGGTGAGGAACTCCTCTGTGGTGCTTCTCTCTGTGCAATTACTCCACACTTACACACGAGAGTATATTTCAACAGGGTCATCTTTATTGAGGGATGTAGGCTAGCTGCCCCTTGCATTGAGTGTTCCTTAGCCACACATAATTGTTCAGCGGCTTCCCTCTGAAAGGTATATTCCTCCTTGATTAGGGATTCCCTATCCCCGTAGGGATATCTACCCTGTGCCAGGTCCCTGGTCACAGTCTCATAATTCCGCATCTTATAACATAATCACTCTTCGCTCCTTCCTGAACTGGGAAGAACCTATTACCTAATCCTAACTTTTTGATCAGTGCTGTGCCTTATGTATCCTCTGGGGGCTGGCACAACTCTGACATCACCAACCATGGAGTCAGAGCCTGTGACCACTCCCATCCATACATAGGGCACCTCACCAGGGTGAGGGCAAACCTCCATGATTACTGCTGGCATGCCCATAACTTACCAGGCCTTACTGTCAGCAGGAGAGATGACTGCAGCCATTTTACAGCATGGCTACATAGATATATATAGATATATGTCTTTGCCTGGTTCCAGCACATCAGGAATCAGGGGTTAATAGGTTTGCAGGAGAATTGTTGCAACTTGGTCTGTGCCCTTTCCCTGTATCCTTATGTTGCAGTTCTACCCACCAATCAGGGCCTGGGCATGTAGGCAACATCATCCTACCCACCAATCAGGGCCTGGGCATGTAGGGAGCACCTTCCTACCCACCAATCAGGGCCTGGGCATGTAGGCAACGCCTTCCTACCCACCAATCAGGGCCTGGGCATGTAGGCAATGCCTTCCTACCCACCAATCAGTGCCGGGCATGTAGGCAGCACCTTCCTACCCACCAATCGGCCTGGGCATGTAGGCAGCACCTTCCTACCCACCAATCAGGGCCTGGGCATGTAGACAGCACCTTCCTACCCACCAATCAGGGCCTGGGCATGTAGGCAGCACCTTCCTATCCACCAATCAGGGCCTGGCATGTAGGCAGCACCTTCCTACCCACCAATCAGGGCCTGGGCATGTAGGAAGCACCTTCCTACCCACCAATCAGGGCCTGGGCATGTAGGCAGCACCTTCCTACCCACCAATCAGGGCCTGGGCATGTAGGCAGCACCTTCCTACCCACCAATCAGGGCCCGGGCATGTATGCAGCACCTTCCTACCCACCAATCAGGGCCTGGGCATGTAGGCAGCGCCTTCCTACCCACCAATCAGGGCGTGGCATGTAGGCAGCACCTTCCTACCCACCAATCAGGGCCTGGCATGTAGGCAGCATCTTCCTACCCACCAATCAGGGCCTGGCATGTAGGCAGCACCTGGCCCTGAGTGTTGCAATATTATGTTTTAAGCGTGTAGCCCTGTTTCCCCCACCCCTAAATGAGATCAGGGGGGGGGGGGGGGGGAAGTGGCTGTAAATAGCTACTGGTGCTGCCCTTTTACCTGTTGACTCACAGGAACCTGAGCCTCAGCCACGGAGAGCCTGGGGTGTATACTGGTGCAGTGCCTCCACTTGTGAGGGATCCCAGCAGAGCGGAAGCAGCCCCTCACAGGACACATTCACAATTAACCACACAGTAATAAAATAGAAAGGGGCTTTACTGTAGCAGACTATGGTGTAACACATTACATAACACTCCATATAGATCACTAATAATACATCTAGACCTCGCAGGGCCGTATCCCCACCTTGTTCCCAATACTGTGTAGCTCACAGAGTCCCCAAGAGTCCAACAATACCCCAAGGGTGTGACTGTAGCTAAAGTTGGTGCACTTGATTACTGTACCTGCCCGGGGCTCCTGCACCCGGGTACAGCCAAACGACAGAAGAGGACCTGTCTGTGTCCAGCGCCGAAGTCTCCGCGATGGCGTCCTCCTTCCAACAGAATGATCTCACCGTACAGATAGTCCCTCTATCTGTAGTGAGACAGGTCTGGTCCCTGACTTACCTAACACCTAAAGGGCAAAGTCCCTAACTCAAGGGGCCTTCCCTTATAGCAATTACAATCTACGACGAGTAGGGCCTAGCTGGGGCCTAGGGGATATCTGTGGCCTAGTGCAGGGGCTACTTGCCTCCCTGCACATATACACCATACCCTGTCTGTATCCCAGCTCCTACTGACACTAGTGCTCCACTGTCAGCTTCCTGACTCCAGCAGGCAACATTGTATCCCCTTTGCAGCAGGAGAATCTGTAAGCCCTATTGGCTGTAATGCAGCAGGTGAAAGGGCAGTCCCCAGAGGCTTCTGGGTAATTTAGTCCCTGGTAGAACCCTTTACGATTGAGGCCGCGTGCGATACCTGTCTTGCGCATGCGCAACCTTGTAATGGCCGCCGCTAGCTCATTCTACTCTTGCTCCCTTGTAATGGCCGCTGCTACCTTTGCCAACCTCTGCACATGGCCCTGCGCAGGCGTGAACTCCCGCGCCAATCTCAACATGGCCGCCAGATACCTCTGCGCATGCGCGAGCCTCCGCACAAGCGCAAACACCACCAACATGGCGGCGTCCCGTTGCAATCCAGTGCTGGTCTCAGGCCTGAAAAAAAGTCCTGTAGGCACTGGGCAAGAAGAGAGAATTGGGGAAATCTCTGCAAGGAGGTCCCTGCAACAAGATGTGCAGGGTATCCCCCAGTTGGGTATGTGTGACGTTTGTGTGTTTTGTATAGTTGTGGATATACTTTTCCAATAAATTAATTAGATAAACTCTCGTGTTCTGTCTGGCGATATTGATCCCTGGTATTAGTCCTGGTCTCCCGTGACACCAGCAACCGGACACGGAGCGGCGCTGAGGCCCGGCAAGAGGTCAGGTCCAACTGTCAGCCCCGGCCGGGTCCCCCGCAGCCTCCGGGCCCAGGACAGCTGCCCCAGCTCTCCCCCACCCTGTCGGCGGCATTGGGAGCAGGCCCCCCAAGAGCGCGGGCTCCCGTGCTTCGCCCGGGCTATAGCTACGCCCTTGTCATTACCCATGGGGACTGATGGCAGATACAATAGATATGTTCAAAAAAAGGTTGGACATCTTTTTAGAAAGGAAAGGTATATAGGGATATACCAAATAAGTAACCATGGGACGGATGTTGATCCAGGGAGTCATCTGAACTGTAAGAAGTCACAAACTCAAACCTGCATCAGCACCAGCATCTCCCAGACCTGGGATCTTCACTCACTCAGTGCATCATGGGCCATATTTATTCAGAGGTCTTTTGCCACAGTGCTCCTTTGGACTCTGGAAGACGCCCTCCAGCCCATTCAAGCACCGATTAGTAACACGGGCCCCTGTCAGTCTTACAATTTAAGTAAAGGCAGAGGGGACACGGACAGGTCACTTGGGACAAGGGGGCCCACCCCCCTGTGTTTCGTGGTGCAGGATTGGTGGTTTTCGTGGCCTTTCGAAGTGCCAGCCCACAAAGTCCAAGTAAAAAGATATTGTGTATAAATGTCCATGTCTCTTTTTCTCCCTGATCACTGTGATATCCGCCTGTCACCTTTAATGTGATGCGATGCCCTGCGCTCCGTCCCGCGCGATACCCTGCGCTCCGTCCCGCGCGATGCCCTGCGCTCCGTCCCGCGCGTGCGATGCCCTGCGCTCCGTCCCGCGCGTGCGATGCCCTGCGCTCCGTCCCGCGCGTGCGATGCCCTGCGCTCCGTCCCGGGCGTGCGATGCCCTGCGCTCCGTCCCGCGCGTGCGATGCCCTGCGCTCCGTCCCGCGCGATGCCCTGCGCTCCGTCCCGCGCGATGCCCTGCGCTCCGTCCCGCGCGATGCCCTGCGCTCCGTCCCGGGCGTGCGATGCCCTGCGCTCCGTCCCGCGCGCGCGATGCCCTGCGCTCCGTCCCGCGCGCGCGATGCCCTGCGCTCCGTCCCGCGCGATGCCCTGCGCTCCGTCCCGCGCGATGCCCTGCGCTCCGTCCCGCGCGCTATGCCCTGCGCTCCGTCCCGCGCGCGCGATGCCCTGCGCTCCGTCCCGCGCGCGCGATGCCCTGCGCTCCGTCCCGCGCGATGCCCTGCGCTTCGTCCCGCGCGCGCAATGCCCTGCGCTCCGTCCCGGGCGCGCGACGCCCTGCGCTCCGTCCCGCGCGCGCGACGCCCTGCGCTCCGTCCCGCGCGCGCGATGCCCTGCGCTCCGTCCCGCGCGCGCGATGCCCTGCGCTCCGTCCCGCGCGCGCGATGCCCTGCGCTCCGTCCCGCGCGATACCCTGCGCTCCGTCCCGCGCGATGCCCTGTGCTCCGTCCCGCGCGTGCGATGCCCTGCGCTCCGTCCCGCGCGTGCGATGCCCTGCACTCCGTCCCGCGCGATGCCCTGCGCTCCGTCCCGCGCGATGCCCTGCCCTCCGTCCCGAGCGTGCGATGCTCTGCGCTCCGTCCCGCGCGTGCGATGCCCTGCGCTCCGTCCCGCGCGATGCCCTGCGCTCCGTCCCGAGCGATGCCCTGCGCTCCGTCCCGCGCGATGCCCTGCGCTCCGTCCCGCGCGATGCCCTGCGCTCCGTCCCGCGCGATGCCCTGCGCTCCGTCCCGCGCGATGCCCTGCGCTCCGTCCCGCGCGTGCGATGCCCTGCGCTCCGTCCCGGGCGTGCGATGCCCTGCGCTCCGTCCCGCGCGTGCGATGCCCTGCGCTCCGTCCCGCGCGTGCGATGCCCTGCGCTCCGTCCCGGGCGTGCGATGCCCTGCGCTCCGTCCCGGGCGTGCGATGCCCTGCGCTCCGTCCCGCGCGATGCCCTGCGCTCCGTCCCGCGCGATGCCCTGCGCTCCGTCCCGCGCGTGCGATGCCCTGCGCTCCGTCCCGCGCGTGCGATGCCCTGCGCTCCGTCCCGCGCGCGCGATGCCCTGCGCTCCGTCCCGCGCGATGCCCTGCGCTTCGTCCCGCGCGATGCCCTGCGCTCCGTCCCGCGCGTGCGATGCCCTGCGCTTCGTCCCGCGCGCGCGATGCCCTGCGCTCCGTCCCGCGCGCGCGATGCCCTGCGCTCCGTCCCGGGCGCGCGACGCCCTGCGCTCCGTCCCGCGCGCGCGACGCCCTGCGCTCCGTCCCGCGCGCGCGACGCCCTGCGCTCCGTCCCGCGCGCGCGATGCCCTGCGCTCCGTCCCGCGCGCGCGATGCCCTGCGCTCCGTCCCGCGCGATGCCCTGCGCTCCGTCCCGCGCGATACCCTGCGCTCCGTCCCGCGCGATGCCCTGTGCTCCGTCCCGCGCGTGCGATGCCCTGCGCTCCGTCCCGCGCGTGCGATGCCCTGCGCTCCGTCCCGCGCGATGCCCTGCGCTCCGTCCCGCGCGTGCGATGCCCTGCGCTCCGTCCCGCGCGATGCCCTGCGCTCCGTCCCGCGCGATGCCCTGCCCTCCGTCCCGAGCGTGCGATGCTCTGCCCTCCGTCCCGCGCGTGCGATGCCCTGCGCTCCGTCCCGCGCGTGCGATGCCCTGCGCTCCGTCCCGCGCGATGCCCTGCGCTCCGTCCCGAGCGATGCCCTGCGCTCCGTCCCGCGCGATGCCCTGCGCTCCGTCCCGCGCGATGCCCTGCGCTCCGTCCCGCGCGATGCCCTGCGCTCCGTCCCGCGCGATGCCCTGCGCTCCGTCCCGCGCGATGCCCTGCGCTCCGTCCCGCGCGTGCGATGCCCTGCGCTCCGTCCCGCGCGTGCGATGCCCTGCGCTCCGTCCCGCGCGTGCGATGCCCTGCGCTCCGTCCCGGGCGTGCGATGCCCTGCGCTCCGTCCCGGGCGTGCGATGCCCTGCGCTCCGTCCCGGGCGCGCGATGCCCTGCGCTCCGTCCCGCGCGCGCGATGCCCTGCGCTCCGTCCCGCGCGATGCCCTGCGCTCCGTCCCGCGCGTGCGATGCCCTGCGCTCCGTCCCGCGCGTGCGATGCCCTGCGCTCCGTCCCGCGCGCGCGATGCCCTGCGCTCCGTCCCGCGCGCGCGATGCCCTGCGCTCCGTCCCGCGCGCGCGATGCCCGGCGCTCCGTCCCGCGCGCGATGCCCTGCGCTCCGTCCCGCGCGCGATGCCCTGCGCTCCGTCCCGGGCGATGCCCTGCGCTCCGTCCCGCGTGCGATGCCCTGCGCTCCGTCCCGCGCGTGCGATGCTCGGCGCTCCGTCCCGCGCGATGCCCTGCGCTCCGTCCCGCGCGATGCCCTGCGCTCCGTCTCGCGCGATGCCCTGCGCTCCGTCCCGCGCGTGCGATGCCCTGCGCTCCGTCCCGCGCGCGCGATGCCCTGCGCTCCGTCCCGCGCGCGCGATGCCCTGCGCTCCGTCCCGCGCGATGCCCGGCGCTCCGTCCCGCGCGATGCCCGGCGCTCCGTCCCGCGCATGCGATTCCCTGCGCTCCGTCCCGCGCGATGCCCTGCGCTCCGTCCCGCGCGATGCCCTGCGCTCCGTCCCGCGTGATGCCCTGCGCTCCGTCCCGCGCGATGCCCTGTGCTCCGTCCCGCGCGATGCCCTGCGCTCCGTCCCGCGCGATGCCCTGCGCTCCGTCCCGCGCTATGCCCTGCGCTCCGTCCCGCGCATGCGATGCCCTGCGCTCCGTCCCGCGCGATGCCCTGCGCTCCGTCCCGCGCGATGCCCTGCGCTCCGTCCCGCGCGATGCCCTGCGCTCCGTCCCGCGCGATGCCCTGCGCTCCGTCCCGCGCGCGCGATGCCCTGCGCTCCGTCCCGCGCGCGCGATGCCCTGCGCTCCGTCCCGCGCGCGCGATGCCCGGCGCTCCGTCCCGCGCGCGATGCCCTGCGCTCCGTCCCGCGCGCGATGCCCTGCGCTCCGTCCCGGGCGATGCCCTGCGCTCCGTCCCGCGCGTGCGATGCTCGGCGCTCCGTCCCGCGCGATGCCCTGCGCTCCGTCCCGCGCGATGCCCTGCGCTCCGTCTCGCGCGATGCCCTGCGCTCCGTCCCGCGCGTGCGATGCCCTGCGCTCCGTCCCGCGCGCGATGCCCTGCGCTCCGTCCCGCGCGTGCGATGCCCTGCGCTCCGTCCCGGGCGTGCGATGCCCTGCGCTCCGTCCCGCGCGCGCGATGCCCTGCGCTCCGTCCCGCGCGCGCGATGCCCTGCGCTCCGTCCCGCGCGCGCGATGCCCTGCGCTCCGTCCCGCGCGCGCGATGCCCTGCGCTCCGTCCCGCGCGCGCGATGCCCTGCGCTCCGTCCCGCGCGCGCGATGCCCTGCGCTCCGTCCCGCGCGCGCGATGCCCTGCGCTCCGTCCCGCGCGTGCGATGCCCTGCGCTCCGTCCCGGGCGATGCCCTGCGCTCCGTCCCGCGTGATGCCCTGCGCTCCGTCCCGCGCGATGCCCTGTGCTCCGTCCCGCGCGCGCGATGCCCTGCGCTCCGTCCCGCGCGCGCGATGCCCTGCGCTCCGTCCCGCGCGCGCGATGCCCTGCGCTCCGTCCCGCGCGATGCCCGGCGCTCCGTCCCGCGCGATGCCCGGCGCTCCGTCCCGCGCATGCGATGCCCTGCGCTCCGTCCCGCGCGATGCCCTGCGCTCCGTCCCGCGCGATGCCCTGCGCTCCGTCCCGCGTGATGCCCTGCGCTCCGTCCCGCGCGATGCCCTGTGCTCCGTCCCGCGCGATGCCCTGCGCTCCGTCCCGCGCGATGCCCTGCGCTCCGTCCCGCGCTATGCCCTGCGCTCCGTCCCGCGCATGCGATGCCCTGCGCTCCGTCCCGCGCGATGCCCTGCGCTCCGTCCCGCGCGATGCCCTGCGCTCCGTCCCGCGCGATGCCCTGCGCTCCGTCCCGCGCGATGCCCTGCGCTCCGTCCCGCGCGCGCGATGCCCTGCGCTCCGTCCCGCGCGCGCGATGCCCTGCGCTCCGTCCCGCGCGCGCGATGCCCGGCGCTCCGTCCCGCGCGCGATGCCCTGCGCTCCGTCCCGCGCGCGATGCCCTGCGCTCCGTCCCGGGCGATGCCCTGCGCTCCGTCCCGCGCGTGCGATGCTCGGCGCTCCGTCCCGCGCGATGCCCTGCGCTCCGTCCCGCGCGATGCCCTGCGCTCCGTCTCGCGCGATGCCCTGCGCTCCGTCCCGCGCGTGCGATGCCCTGCGCTCCGTCCCGCGCGCGATGCCCTGCGCTCCGTCCCGCGCGTGCGATGCCCTGCGCTCCGTCCCGGGCGTGCGATGCCCTGCGCTCCGTCCCGCGCGCGCGATGCCCTGCGCTCCGTCCCGCGCGCGCGATGCCCTGCGCTCCGTCCCGCGCGCGCGATGCCCTGCGCTCCGTCCCGCGCGCGCGATGCCCTGCGCTCCGTCCCGCGCGCGCGATGCCCTGCGCTCCGTCCCGCGCGATGCCCGGCGCTCCGTCCCGCGCGATGCCCGGCGCTCCGTCCCGCGCATGCGATGCCCTGCGCTCCGTCCCGCGCGATGCCCTGCGCTCCGTCCCGCGCGATGCCCTGCGCTCCGTCCCGCGTGATGCCCTGCGCTCCGTCCCGCGCGATGCCCTGTGCTCCGTCCCGCGCGATGCCCTGCGCTCCGTCCCGCGCGATGCCCTGCGCTCCGTCCCGCGCTATGCCCTGCGCTCCGTCCCGCGCATGCGATGCCCTGCGCTCCGTCCCGCGCGATGCCCTGCGCTCCGTCCCGCGCGATGCCCTGCGCTCCGTCCCGCGCGATGCCCTGCGCTCCGTCCCGCGCGATGCCCTGCGCTCCGTCCCGCGCGCGCGATGCCCTGCGCTCCGTCCCGCGCGCGCGATGCCCTGCGCTCCGTCCCGCGCGCGCGATGCCCGGCGCTCCGTCCCGCGCGCGATGCCCTGCGCTCCGTCCCGCGCGCGATGCCCTGCGCTCCGTCCCGGGCGATGCCCTGCGCTCCGTCCCGCGTGCGATGCCCTGCGCTCCGTCCCGCGCGTGCGATGCTCGGCGCTCCGTCCCGCGCGATGCCCTGCGCTCCGTCCCGCGCGATGCCCTGCGCTCCGTCTCGCGCGATGCCCTGCGCTCCGTCCCGCGCGTGCGATGCCCTGCGCTCCGTCCCGCGCGCGATGCCCTGCGCTCCGTCCCGCGCGTGCGATGCCCTGCGCTCCGTCCCGCGCGTGCGATGCCCGGCGCTCCGTCCCGCGCGTGCGATGCCCTGCGCTCCGTCCCGCGCGTGCGATGCCCTGCGCTCCGTCCCGCGCGTGCGATGCCCGGCGCTCCGTCCCGCGCGATGCCCTGCGCTCCATCCCGCCCGAGTGATGCCCTGCGCTCCGTCCCGCGCGATGCCCTGCGCTCCGTCCCGCGTGATGCCCTGCGCTCCGTCCCGCGCAATGCCCTGCGCTCCGTCCCGCGCATGCGATGCCCTGCGCTCCGTCCCGCGCGATGCCCTGCGCTCCGTCCCGCGCATGCGATGCCCTGCGCTCCGTCCCGCGCGCGCGATGCCCTGCGCTCCGTCCCGCGCGTGCGATGCCCGGCGCTCCGTCCCGCGCGATGCCCTGCGCTCCGTCCCGGGCGATGCCCTGCGCTCCGTCCCGCGCATGCGATGCCCTGCGCTCCGTCCCGCGCGATGCCCTGCGCTCCGTCCCGCGTATGCGATGCCCTGCGCTCCGTCCCGCGCGATGCCCTGCGCTCCGTCCCGCGCGATGCCCTGCGCTCCGTCCCGCGCGATGCCCTGCGCTCCGTCCCGCGCGATGCCCTGCGCTCCGTCCCGCGCGATGCCCTGCGCTCCGTCCCGCGCGTGCGATGCCCTGCGCTCCGTCCCGCGCGATGCCCTGCGCTCCGTCCCACGCATGCAATGCCCTGCGCTCCGTCCCACGCATGCGATGCCCTGCGCACCGTCCCGCGCGTGCGATGCCCTGCGCTCCGTCCCGGGCGTGCGATGCCCTGCGCTCCGTCCCGGGCGTGCAATGCCCTGCGCTCCGTCCCGCGCGTGCGATGCCCTGCGCTCCGTCCCGCGCGTGCGTTGCCCTGCGCTCCGTCCCGGGCGTGCGATGCCCTGCGCTCCGTCCCGGGCGTGCGATGCCCTGCGCTCCGTCCCGCGCGCGCGATGCCCTGCGCTCCGTCCCGCGCGCGCTGCCCTGCGCTCCGTCCCGCGCGTGCGATGCCCTGCGCTCCGTCCCGCGCGTGCGATGCCCTGCGCTCCATCCCGCGCGCGCGATGCCCTGCGCTCCGTCCCGCGCGCGCGATGCCCTGCGCTCCGTCCCGCGCGTGCGATGCCCTGCGCTCCGTCCCGCACGATGCCCTGCGCTCCGTCCCGCGCGTGCGATGCCCTGCGCTCCGTCCCGCGCGTGCGATGCCCTGCGCTCCGTCCCGCGCGATGCCCTGCGCTCCGTCCCGCGCGATGCCCTGCGCTCCGTCCCGCGCGTGCGATGCCCTGCGCTCCGTCCCGCGCGATGCCCTGCGCTCCGTCCCGCGCGCGCGATGCCCTGCGCTCCGTCCCGCGCGCGCGATGCCCTGCGCTCCGTCCCGCGCGCGATGCCCTGCGCTCCGTCCCGCGCGTGCGATGCCCTGCGCTCCGTCCCGCGCGTGCGATGCCCGGCGCTCCGTCCCGCGCGATGCCCTGCGCTCCATCCCGCCCGAGTGATGCCCTGCGCTCCATCCCGCCCGAGTGATGCCCTGCGCTCCGTCCCGCGCGATGCCCTGCGCTCCGTCCCGCGTGATGCCCTGCGCTCCGTCCCGCGCATGCGATGCCCTGCGCTCCGTCCCGCGCGATGCCCTGCGCTCTGTCCCGCGCTATGCCCTGCGCTCCGTCCCGCGCATGCGATGCCCTGCGCTCCGTCCCGCGCGCGCGATGCCCTGCGCTCCGTCCCGCGCGTGCGATGCCCTGCGCTCCGTCCCGCGCGTGCGATGCCCGGCGCTCCGTCCCGCGCGATGCCATGCGCTCCGTCCCGCGCGTGCGATGCCCTGCGCTCCGTCCCGCGCATGCGATGCCGTGCGCTCCGTCCCGCGTATGCGATGCCCTGCGCTCCGTCCCGCGCGATGCCCTGCGCTCCGTCCCGCGCGATGCCCTGCGCTCCGTCCCGCGCGATGCCCTGCGCTCCGTCCCGCGCGATGCCATGCGCTCCGTCCCGCGCGTGCGATGCCCTGCGCTCCGTCCCGCGTATGCGATGCCCTGCGCTCCGTCCCGCGCGATGCCCTGCGCTCCGTCCCGCGCGATGCCCTGCGCTCCGTCCCGCGCGATGCCCTGCGCTCCGTCCCGCGCGATGCCCTGCGCTCCGTCCCGCGCGATGCCCTGCGCTCCGTCCCGCGCGATGCCCTGCGCTCCGTCCCGCGCGTGCGATGCCCTGCGCTCCGTCCCGCGCGATGCCCTGCGCTCCGTCCCGCGCGATGCCCTGCGCTCCGTCCCGCGCGATGCCCTGCGCTCCGTCCCGCGCGATGCCCTGCGCTCCGTCCCGCGCGCTATGCCCTGCGCTCCGTCCCGCGCGATGCCCTGCGCTCCGTCCCGCGCGTGCGATGCCCTGCGCTCCGTCCCGCGCGTGCGATGCCCTGCGCTCCGTCCCGCGCGTGCGATGCCCTGCGCTCCGTCCCGCGCGTGCGATGCCCTGCGCTCCGTCCCGCGCGTGCGATGCCCTGCGCTCCGTCCCGGGCGTGCGATGCCCGGCGCTCCGTCCCGCGCGTGCGATGCCCTGCGCTCCGTCCCGCGCGTGCGATGCCCTGCGCTCCGTCCCGCGCGTGCGATGCCTTGCGCTCCGTCCCGGGCGTGCGATGCCCTGCGCTCCGTCCCGCGCGTGCGATGCCCTGCGCTCCGTCCCGCGCGATGCCCTGCGCTCCGTCCCGCGCGATGCCCTGCGCTCCGTCCCGCGCGATGCCCTGCGCTCCGTCCCACGCGATGCCCTGCGCTCCGTCCCGAGTGATGCCCTGCGCTCCGTCCCGCGCGATGCCCTGCGCTCCGTCCCGTGCGATGCCCTGCGCTCCGTCCCGCGCGATGCCCTGCGCTCCGTCCCGCGCGCGCGATGCCCTGCGCTCCGTCCCGCGCGATGCCCTGCGCTCCGTCCCGCGCGCGCGATGCCCTGCGCTCCGTCCCGCGTATGCGATGCCCTGCGCTCCGTCCCGCGCGATGCCCTGCGCTCCGTCCCGCGCGATGCCCTGCGCTCCGTCCCGCGCGATGCCCTGCGCTCCGTCCCGCGCGATGCCCTGCGCTCCGTCCCGCGCGATGCCCTGCGCTCCGTCCCGAGCGATGCCCTGCGCTCCGTCCCGCGCGATGCCCTGCGCTCCGTCCCGCGCGTGCGATGCCCTGCGCTCCGTCCCGCGCGTGCGATGCCCTGCGCTCCGTCCCGCGCGTGCGATGCCCTGCGCTCCGTCCCAAGCGATGCCCTGCGCTCCGTCCCGCGCGTGCGATGCCCTGCGCTCCGTCCCGCGCGTGCGATGCCCTGCGCTCCGTCCCGCGCGTGCGATGCCCTGCGCTCCGTCCCGCGCGTGCGATGCCCTGCGCTCCGTCCCGCGCGGTGCCCTGCGCTCTGTCCCGGGCGTGCGATGCCCTGCGCTCCGTCCCGCGCGATGCCCTGCGCTCCGTCCCGCGCGATGCCCTTGCCTCCGTCCCGCGCGATGCCCTGCGCTCCGTCCCGCGCGATGCCCTTGCCTCCGTCCCGCGCGATGCCCTGCGCTCCGTCCCGCGCGATGCCCTGCGCTCCGTCCCGCGCGATGCCCTTGCCTCCGTCCCGCGCGATGCCCTGCGCTCCGTCCCGCGCGATGCCCTGCGCTCCGTCCCGCGCGATGCCCTGCGCTCCGTCCCGCGCGATGCCCTTGCCTCCGTCCCGCGCGATGCCCTGCGCTCCGTCCCGCGCGTGCGATGCCCTGCGCTCCGTCCCGCGCGATGCCCTGCGCTCCGTCCCGCGCGATGCCCTTGCCTCCGTCCCGCGCGATGCCCTTGCCTCCGTCCCGCTCGATGCCCTGCGCTCCGTCCCGCGCGATGCCCTGCGCTCCGTCCCGCGCGTGCGATGCCCTGCGCTCCGTCCCGCGCGATGCCCTGCGCTCCGTCCCGCGCGATGCCCTGCGCTCCGTCCCGTGCGATGCCCTGCGCTCCGTCCCGCGCGTGCGATGCCCTGCGCTCCGTCCCGCGCGTGCGATGCCCTGCGCTCCGTCCCGCGCGTGCGATGCCCTGCGCTCCGTCCCGGGCGTGCGATGCCCGGCGCTCCGTCCCGCGCGGGCGATGCCCTGCGCTCCGTCCCGGGCGTGCGATGCCCTGCGCTCCGTCACGCCGCGCGATGCCCTTGCCTCCATCCCGCGCGATGCCCTGCGCTCCGTCCCGCGCGATGCCCTTGCCTCCGTCCCGCGCGATGCCCTGCGCTCCGTCCCGCGCGATGCCCTGCGCTCCGTCCCGCGCGATGCCCTTGCCTCCATCCCGCGCGATGCCCTGCGCTCCGTCCCACGCGGGCCTACTATATCCGAAGCCTCACAGTGCAATAAAGCACTGCAGGAGTTATTGTTACATTCCTGGACTCCGCTGAAGGAAAATCTCCAGCCCGTACTGCACAGATACCGGCCTCAGGGGACTGACATCGCTGACGGTTCTGGACCAAAAAAGCCATTTTAACAGAAACATTCTGCCTTTGTCAGTGAGACCCCATTGGAGTGTACGGGACGTTTCCTGCTGACAGTCAGTGAGACCCCATTGGAGTGTACGGGACAGTTGCTGCTGACAGTCAGTGAGACCCCATTGGAGTGTACGGGACGGTTGCTGCTGACAGTCAGTAAGACCCCATTGGAGTGTACGGGACGGTTGCTGCTGACAGTCAGTGAGACCCCATTGGAGTGTACGGGAAGGTTGCTGCTGACAGTCAGTGAGACCCCATTGGAGTGTACGGGACGGTTGCTGCTGACAGTCAGTAAGACCCCATTGGAGTGTACGGGAAGGTTGCTGCTGACAGTCAGTGAGACCCCATTGGAGTGTACGGGGCGGTCGCTGCTGACAGTCAGTAAGACCCCATTGGAGTGTACGGGAAGGTTGCTGCTGACAGTCAGTGAGACCCCATTGGAGTGTACGGGAAGGTTGCTGCTGACAGTCAGTGAGACCCCATTGGAGTGTACGGGACGGTTGCTGCTGACAGTCAGTAAGACCCCATTGGAGTGTACGGGACGTTTCCTGCTGACAGTCAGTGAGACCCCATTGGAGTGTACGGGACGGTTGCTGCTGACAGTCAGTAAGACCCCATTGGAGTGTACGGGACAGTTGCTGCTGACAGTCAGTGAGACCCCATTGGAGTGTACGGGACGGTTGCTGCTGACAGTCAGTAAGACCCCATTGGAGTGTACGGGACGGTTGCTGCTGACAGTCAGTGAGACCCCATTGGAGTGTACGGGAAGGTTGCTGCTGACAGTCAGTGAGACCCCATTGGAGTGTACGGGACGGTTGCTGCTGACAGTCAGTAAGACCCCATTGGAGTGTACGGGACGGTCGCTGCTGACAATCAGTGAGACCCCATTGGAGTGTACGGGGCGGTCGCTGCTGACAGTCAGTGAGACCCCATTGGAGTGTACGGGAAGGTTGCTGCTGACAGTCAGTGAGACCCCATTGGAGTGTACGGGACGGTTCCTGCTGACAGTCAGTAAGACCCCATTGGAGTGTACGGGACGGTTCCTGCTGACAGTCAGTGAGACCCCATTGGAGTGTACGGGACGGTTGCTGCTGACAGTCAGTGAGACCCCATTGGAGTGTACGGGACGGTTGCTGCTGACAGTCAGTGAGACCCCATTGGAGTGTACGGGACGGTTGCTGCTGACAGTCAGTAAGACCCCATTGGAGTGTACGGGACGGTCGCTGCTGACAGTCAGTGAGACCCCATTGGAGTGTACGGGACGGTTGCTGCTGACAGTCAGTGAGACCCCATTGGAGTGTACGGGGCGGTTGCTGCTGACAGTCAGTGAGACCCCATTGGAGTGTACGGGACGGTTGCTGCTGACAGTCAGTAAGACCCCATTGGAGTGTACGGGAAGGTCGCTGCTGACAGTCAGTGAGACCCCATTGGAGTGTACGGGACGGTTGCTGCTGACAGTCAGTGAGACCCCATTGGAGTGTATGGGACGGTTGCTGCTGACAGTCAGTGAGACCCCATTGGAGTGTACGGGAAGGTCGCTGCTGACAGTCAGTGAGACCCCATTGGAGTGTACGGGAAGGTTGCTGCTGACAGTCAGTGAGACCCCATTGGAGTGTACGGGAAGGTTGCTGCTGACAGTCAGTGAGACCCCATTGGAGTGTACGGGACGGTTGCTGCTGACAGTCAGTGAGAACCCATTGGAGTGTACGGGACGGTTGCTGCTGACAGTCAGTGAGACCCCATTGGAGTGTACGGGACGGTTGCTGCTGACAGTCAGTAAGACCCCATTGGAGTGTACGGGACGGTCGCTGCTGACAGTCAGTGAGACCCCATTGGAGTGTACGGGACGGTTGCTGCTGACAGTCAGTGAGACCCCATTGGAGTGTACGGGGCGGTTGCTGCTGACAGTCAGTGAGACGCCATTGAAGTGTACGGGACGGTTGCTGCTGACAATCAGTGAGACCCCATTGGAGTGTACGGGACGGTTGCTGCTGACAGTCAGTAAGACCCCATTGGAGTGTACGGGACGGTTGCTGCTGACAGTCAGTGAGACCCCATTGGAGTGTACGGGACGGTTGGTGCTGACAGTCAGTAAGACCCCATTGGAGTGTACGGGAAGGTCGCTGCTGACAGTCAGTGAGACCCCATTGGAGTGTACGGGAAGGTTGCTGCTGACAGTCAGTGAGACCCCATTGGAGTGTACGGGAAGGTTGCTGCTGACAGTCAGTGAGACCCCATTGGAGTGTACGGGACGGTTGCTGCTGACAGTCAGTGAGACCCCATTGGAGTGTACGGGACGGTTGCTGCTGACAGTCAGTGAGACCCCATTGGAGTGTACGGGAAGGTCGCTGCTGACAGTCAGTGAGACCCCATTGGAGTGTACGGGACGGTTGCTGCTGACAGTCAGTAAGACCCCATTGGAGTGTACGGGATGGTTGCTGCTGACAGTCAGTGAGACCCCATTGGAGTGTACGGGACGGTTGCTGCTGACAGTCAGTGAGACCCCATTGGAGTGTACGGGACGGTTGCTGCTGACAGTCAGTGAGACCTCATTGGAGTGTACGGGACGGTTGCTGCTGACAGTCAGTGAGACCCCATTGGAGTGTACGGGACAGTTGCTGCTGACAGTCAGTGAGACCCCATTGGAGTGTACGGGACGGTTGCTGCTGACAGTCAGTGAGACCCCATTGGAGTGTACGGGACGGTTGCTGCTGACAGTCAGTGAGACCCCATTGGAGTGTACGGGACGGTTGCTGCTGACAGTCAGTGAGACCCCATTGGAGTGTACGGGAAGGTTGCTGCTGACAGTCAGTGAGACCCCATTGGAGTGTACGGGACGGTTGCTGCTGACAGTCAGTGAGACCCCATTGGAGTGTACGGGACGGTTGCTGCTGACAGTCAGTGAGACCCCATTGGAGTGTACGGGAAGGTTGCTGCTGACAGTCAGTGAGACCCCATTGGAGTGTACGGGACGGTTGCTGCTGACAGTCAGTGAGACCCCATTGGAGTGTACGGGGCGGTTGCTGCTGACAGTCAGTGAGACCCCATTGGAGTGTACGGGAAGGTTGCTGCTGACAGTCAGTGAGACCCCATTGGAGTGTACGGGACGGTTGCTGCTGACAGTCAGTGAGACCCCATTGGAGTGTACGGGAAGGTCGCTGCTGAAAGTCAGTGAGACCCCATTGGAGTGTACGGGACGGTTGCTGCTGACAGTCAGTGAGACCCCATTGGAGTGTACGGGAAGGTTGCTGCTGACAGTCAGTAAGACCCCATTGGAGTGTACGGGAAGGTTGCTGCTGACAGTCAGTGAGACCCCATTGGAGTGTACGGGACGGTTGCTGCTGACAGTCAGTGAGACCCCATTGGAGTGTACGGGAAGGTTGCTGCTGACAGTCAGTGAGACCCCATTGGAGTGTACGGGAAGGTTGCTGCTGACAGTCAGTGAGACCCCATTGGAGTGTACGGGAAGGTTGCTGCTGACAGTCAGTGAGACCCCATTGGAGTGTACGGGACGGTTGCTGCTGACAGTCAGTGAGACCCCATTGGAGTGTACGGGAAGGTTGCTGCTGACAGTCAGTGAGACCCCATTGGAGTGTACGGGGCGGTCGCTGCTGACAGTCAGTGAGACCCCATTGGAGTGTACGGGACAGTTGCTGCTGACAGTCAGTAAGACCCCATTGGAGTGTACGGGACGGTTGCTGCTGACAGTCAGTAAGACCCCATTGGAGTGTACGGGAAGGTTGCTGCTGACAGTCAGTGAGACCCCATTGGAGTGTACGGGACGGTTGCTGCTGACAATCAGTGAGACCCCATTGGAGTGTACGGGAAGGTTGCTGCTGACAGTCAGTAAGACCCCATTGGAGTGTACGGGAAGGTTGCTGCTGACAGTCAGTGAGACCCCATTGGAGTGTACGGGAAGGTTGCTGCTGACAGTCAGTGAGACCCCATTGGAGTGTACGGGAAGGTTGCTGCTGACAATCAGTTAGACCCCATTGGAGTGTACGGGACGGTTGCTGCTGACAGTCAGTGAGACCCCATTGGAGTGTACGGGACGGTTGCTGCTGACAATCAGTGAGACCCCATTGGAGTGTACGGGAAGGTTGCTGCTGACAGTCAGTGAGACCCCATTGGAGTGTACGGGAAGGTTGCTGCTGACAGTCAGTGAGACCCCATTGGAGTGTACGGGAATGTTGCTGCTGACAGTCAGTAAGACCCCATTGGAGTGTACGGGACGGTTGCTGCTGACAGTCAGTGAGACCCCATTGGAGTGTACGGGACGGTTGCTGCTGACAATCAGTGAGACCCCATTGGAGTGTACGGGACGGTTGCTGCTGACAGTCAGTAAGACCCCATTGGAGTGTACGGGACGGTTGCTGCTGACAGTCAGTGAGACCCCATTGGAGTGTACGGGACGGTTGGTGCTGACAGTCAGTAAGACCCCATTGGAGTGTACGGGAAGGTCGCTGCTGACAGTCAGTGAGACCCCATTGGAGTGTACGGGAAGGTTGCTGCTGACAGTCAGTGAGACCCCATTGGAGTGTACGGGAAGGTTGCTGCTGACAGTCAGTGAGACCCCATTGGAGTGTACGGGACGGTTGCTGCTGACAGTCAGTGAGACCCCATTGGAGTGTACGGGACGGTTGCTGCTGACAGTCAGTGAGACCCCATTGGAGTGTACGGGAAGGTCGCTGCTGACAGTCAGTGAGACCCCATTGGAGTGTACGGGACGGTTGCTGCTGACAGTCAGTAAGACCCCATTGGAGTGTACGGGATGGTTGCTGCTGACAGTCAGTGAGACCCCATTGGAGTGTACGGGACGGTTGCTGCTGACAGTCAGTGAGACCTCATTGGAGTGTACGGGACGGTTGCTGCTGACAGTCAGTGAGACCCCATTGGAGTGTACGGGACAGTTGCTGCTGACAGTCAGTGAGACCCCATTGGAGTGTACGGGACGGTTGCTGCTGACAGTCAGTGAGACCCCATTGGAGTGTACGGGACGGTTGCTGCTGACAGTCAGTGAGACCCCATTGGAGTGTACGGGACGGTTGCTGCTGACAGTCAGTGAGACCCCATTGGAGTGTACGGGAAGGTTGCTGCTGACAGTCAGTGAGACCCCATTGGAGTGTACGGGACGGTTGCTGCTGACAGTCAGTGAGACCCCATTGGAGTGTACGGGACGGTTGCTGCTGACAGTCAGTGAGACCCCATTGGAGTGTACGGGAAGGTTGCTGCTGACAGTCAGTGAGACCCCATTGGAGTGTACGGGACGGTTGCTGCTGACAGTCAGTGAGACCCCATTGGAGTGTACGGGGCGGTTGCTGCTGACAGTCAGTGAGACCCCATTGGAGTGTACGGGAAGGTTGCTGCTGACAGTCAGTGAGACCCCATTGGAGTGTACGGGACGGTTGCTGCTGACAGTCAGTGAGACCCCATTGGAGTGTACGGGAAGGTCGCTGCTGACAGTCAGTGAGACCCCATTGGAGTGTACGGGACGGTTGCTGCTGACAGTCAGTGAGACCCCATTGGAGTGTACGGGAAGGTTGCTGCTGACAGTCAGTAAGACCCCATTGGAGTGTACGGGAAGGTTGCTGCTGACAGTCAGTGAGACCCCATTGGAGTGTACGGGACGGTTGCTGCTGACAGTCAGTGAGACCCCATTGGAGTGTACGGGAAGGTTGCTGCTGACAGTCAGTGAGACCCCATTGGAGTGTACGGGAAGGTTGCTGCTGACAGTCAGTGAGACCCCATTGGAGTGTACGGGAAGGTTGCTGCTGACAGTCAGTGAGACCCCATTGGAGTGTACGGGACGGTTGCTGCTGACAGTCAGTGAGACCCCATTGGAGTGTACGGGAAGGTTGCTGCTGACAGTCAGTGAGACCCCATTGGAGTGTACGGGGCGGTCGCTGCTGACAGTCAGTGAGACCCCATTGGAGTGTACGGGACAGTTGCTGCTGACAGTCAGTAAGACCCCATTGGAGTGTACGGGACGGTTGCTGCTGACAGTCAGTAAGACCCCATTGGAGTGTACGGGAAGGTTGCTGCTGACAGTCAGTGAGACCACATTGGAGTGTACGGGACGGTTGCTGCTGACAATCAGTGAGACCCCATTGGAGTGTACGGGAAGGTTGCTGCTGACAGTCAGTGAGACCCCATTGGACTGTACGGGAAGGTTGCTGCTGACAGTCAGTAAGACCCCATTGGAGTGTACGGGAAGGTTGCTGCTGACAGTCAGTGAGACCCCATTGGAGTGTACGGGAAGGTTGCTGCTGACAGTCAGTGAGACCCCATTGGAGTGTACGGGAAGGTTGCTGCTGACAATCAGTGAGACCCCATTGGAGTGTACGGGACGGTTGCTGCTGACAGTCAGTGAGACCCCATTGGAGTGTACGGGACGGTTGCTGCTGACAATCAGTGAGACCCCATTGGAGTGTACGGGAAGGTTGCTGCTGACAGTCAGTGAGACCCCATTGGAGTGTACGGGAAGGTTGCTGCTGACAGTCAGTGAGACCCCATTGGAGTGTACGGGAAGGTTGCTGCTGACAGTCAGTAAGACCCCATTGGAGTGTACAGGACGGTTGCTGCTGACAGTCAGTGAGTCCCCATTGGAGTGTACGGGACGGTTGCTGCTGACAGTCAGTAAGACCCCATTGGAGTGTACGGGACGGTTGCTGCTGACAATTAGTGAGACCCCATTGGAGTGTACGGGAAGGTTGCTGCTGACAGTCAGTGAGACCCCATTGGAGTGTACGGGAAGGTTGCTGGTGACAGTCAGTAAGACCCCATTGGAGTGTACGGGAAGGTTGCTGCTGACAGTCAGTGAGACCCCATTGGAGTGTACGGGACGGTTGCTGCTGACAGTCAGTGAGACCCCATTGGAGTGTACGGGAAGGTTGCTGCTGACAGTCAGTAAGACCCCATTGGAGTGTACGGGACGGTTGCTGCTGACAATCAGTGAGACCCCATTGGAGTGTACGGGAAGGTTGCTGCTGACAGTCAGTGAGACCCCATTGGAGTGTACGGGAAGGTTGCTGCTGACAGTCAGTGAGACCCCATTGGAGTGTACGGGACAGTTGCTGCTGACAGTCAGTAAGACCCCATTGGAGTGTACGGGAAGGTTCCTGCTGACAGTCAGTAAGACCCCATTGGAGTGTACGGGACGGTTGCTGCTGACAGTCAGTGAGACCCCATTGGAGTGTACGGGACGGTTGCTGCTGACAGTCAGTAAGACCCCATTGGAGTGTACGGGAAGGTCGCTGCTGACAGTCAGTGAGACCCCATTGGAGTGTACGGGAAGGTTGCTGCTGACAGTCAGTGAGACCCCATTGGAGTGTACGGGGCGGTCGCTGCTGACAGTCAGTAAGACCCCATTGGAGTGTACGGGAAGGTTGCTGCTGACAGTCAGTAAGACCCCATTGGAGTGTACGGGAAGGTTGCTGCTGACAGTCAGTGAGACCCCATTGGAGTGTACGGGAAGGTTGCTGCTGACAGTCAGTAAGACCCCATTGGAGTGTACGGGAAGGTTGCTGCTGACAGTCAGTGAGACCCCATTGGAGTGTACGGGAAGGTTGCTGCTGACAGTCAGTGAGACCCCATTGGAGTGTACGGGAAGGTTGCTGCTGACAGTCAGTGAGACCCCATTGGAGTGTATGGGACAGTTGCTGCTGACAGTCAGTAAGACCCCATTGGAGTGTACGGGACGGTTGCTGCTGACAGTCAGTGAGACCCCATTGGAGTGTACGGGACGGTTGCTGCTGACAGTCAGTAAGACCCCATTGGAGTGTACGGGACGGTTGCTGCTGACAGTCAGTGAGACCCCATTGGAGTGTACAGGACGGTTGCTGCTGACAGTCAGTGAGACCCCATTGGAGTGTACGGGAAGGTTGCTGCTGACAGTCAGTGAGACCCCATTGGAGTGTACGGGACGGTTGCTGCTGACAGTCAGTAAGACCCCATTGGAGTGTACGGGACAGTTGCTGCTGACAGTCAGTGAGACCCCATTGGAGTGTACGGGACGGTTGCTGCTGACAGTCAGTGAGACCCCATTGGAGTGTACGGGAAGGTTGCTGCTGACAGTCAGTAAGACCCCATTGGAGTGTACGGGACGGTTGCTGCTGACAGTCAGTGAGACCCCATTGGAGTGTACGGGACGGTTGCTGCTGACAGTCAGCAAGACCCCATTGGAGTGTACGGGAAGGTTGCTGCTGACAGTCAGTGAGACCCCATTGGAGTGTACGGGAAGGTTCCTGCTGACAGTCAGTGAGACCCCATTGGAGTGTACGGGACGGTTGCTGCTGACAGTCAGTGAGACCCCATTGGAGTGTACGGGGCGGTCGCTGCTGACAGTCAGTGAGACCCCATTGGAGTGTACGGGACGGTTGCTGCTGACAGTCAGTAAGACCCCATTGGAGTGTACGGGACGGTTGCTGCTGACAATCAGTGAGACCCCATTGGAGTGTACGGGAAGGTTGCTGCTGACAATCAGTGAGACCCCATTGGAGTGTACGGGAAGGTTGCTGCTGACAATCAGTGAGACCCCATTGGAGTGTACGGGACGGTTGCTGCTGACAATCAGTGAGACCCCATTGGAGTGTATGGGAAGGTTGCTGTTGACAGTCAGTGAGACCCCATTGGAGTGTACGGGACGTTTCCTGCTGACAGTCAGTGAGACCCCATTGGAGTGTACGGGACGGTTGCTGCTGACAGTCAGTGAGCCCCCATTGGAGTGTACGGGACGGTTGCTGCTGACAGTCAGTAAGACCCCATTGGAGTGTACGGGAAGGTTGCTGCTGACAGTCAGTGAGACCCCATTGGAGTGTACGGGACGGTTGCTGCTGACAGTCAGTGAGACCCCATTGGAGTGTACGGGACGGTTGCTGCTGACAGTCAGTGAGACCCCATTGGAGTGTACGGGACAGTTGCTGCTGACAGTCAGTAAGACTTCATTGGAGTGTACGGGAAGGTTGCTGCTGACAGTCAGTAAGACCCCATTGGAGTGTACGGGAAGGTTGCGGCTGACAGTCAGTGAGACCCCATTGGAGTGTACGGGAAGGTTGCTGCTGACAGTCAGCAAAGACCCCATTGGAGTGTACGGGAAGGTTGCTGCTGACAGTCAGTGAGACCCCATTGGAGTGTACGGGAAGGTTGCTGCTGACAGTCAGTGAGACCCCATTGGAGTGTACGGGAAGGTTGCTGCTGACAGTCAGTAAGACCCCATTGGAGTGTACGGGAAGGTTGCTGCTGACAGTCAGTGAGACCCCATTGGAGTGTACGGGACGGTTGCTGCTGACAGTCAGTGCGACCCCATTGGAGTGTACGGGACGGTTGCTGCTGACAGTCAGTGAGACCCCATTGGAGTGTACGGGACGGTTGCTGCTGACAGTCAGTGAGACCCCATTGGAGTGTACGGGAAGGTTGCTGCTGACAGTCAGTAAGACCCCATTGGAGTGTACGGGAAGGTTGCTGCTGACAGTCAGTGAGACCCCATTGGAGTGTACGGGACGGTTGCTGCTGACAGTCAGTGAGACCCCATTGGAGTGTACGGGACGGTTGCTGCTGACAGTCAGTGAGACCCCATTGGAGTGTACGGGACGGTTGCTGCTGACAGTCAGTGAGACCCCATTGGAGTGTACGGGACGGTTGCTGCTGACAGTCAGTGAGACCCCATTGGAGTGTACGGGACGGTTGCTGCTGACAGTCAGTGAGACCCCATTGGAGTGTACGGGATAGTTGCTGCTGACAGTCAGTAAGACCCCATTGGAGTGTACGGGACGGTTGCTGCTGACAGTCAGTGAGACGCCATTGGAGTGTACGGGACGGTTGCTGCTGACAGTCAGTAAGACCCCATTGGCGTGTACGGGACGGTTGCTGCTGACAGTCAGGGACGGTTGCTGCTGACAGTCAGTAAGACCCCATTGGAGTGTACGGGAAGGTTGCTGCTGACAGTCAGTGAGACCCCATTGGAGTGTACGGGACGGTTGCTGCTGACAGTCAGTGAGACCCCATTGGAGTGTACGGGACGGTTGCTGCTGACAGTCAGTAAGACCCCATTGGAGTGTACGGGACGGTTGCTGCTGACAGTCAGTGAGACCCCATTGGAGTGTACGGGATGGTTGATGCTGACAGTCAGTGAGACCCCATTGGAGTGTACGGGGCGGTTGCTGCTGACAGTCAGTGAGACCCCATTGGAGTGTACGGGACGGTTGCTGCTGACAGTCAGTGAGACCCCATTGGAGTGTACGGGAAGGTTGCTGCTGACAGTCAGTGAGACCCCATTGGAGTGTACGGGACAGTTGCTGCTGACAGTCAGTGAGACCCCATTGGAGTGTACGGGACGGTTGCTGCTGACAGTCAGTGAGACCCCATTGGAGTGTACGGGACGGTTGCTGCTGACAGTCAGTGAGACCCCATTGGAGTGTACGGGACGGTTGCTGCTGACAGTCAGTAAGACCCCATTGGAGTGTACGGGAAGGTTGCTGCTGACAGAGACCAGTGAGACCCCATTGGAGTGTACGGGACGGTTGCTGCTGACAGTCAGTGAGACCCCATTGGAGTGTACGGGACGGTTGCTGCTGACAGTCAGTAAGACCCCATTGGAGTGTACGGGAAGGTTGCTGCTGACAGAGACCAGTGAGACCCCATTGGAGTGTACGGGATGGTTGCTGCTGACAGTCAGTAAGACCCCATTGGAGTGTACGGGACGGTTGCTGCTGACAGAGACCAGTGAGACCCCATTGGAGTGTACGGGACGGTTGCTGCTGACAGTCAGTGAGACCCCATTGGAGTGTACGGGACGGTTCCTGCTGACAGTCAGTGAGACCCCATTGGAGTGTACGGGACGGTTGCTGCTGACAGTCAGTGAGACCCCATTGGAGTGTACGGGAAGGTTGCTGCTGACAGTCAGTGAGACCCCATTGGAGTGTACGGGACAGTTGCTGCTGACAGTCAGTGAGACCCCATTGGAGTGTACGGGACGGTTGCTGCTGACAGTCAGTGAGACCCCATTGGAGTGTACGGGACGGTTGCCTCTGACAGTCAGTAAGACCCCATTGGAGTGTACGGGAAGGTTGCTGCTGACAGTCAGTGAGACCCCATTGGAGTGTACGGGACGGTTGCTGCTGACAGTCAGTGAGACCCCATTGGAGTGTACGGGACGGTTGCTGCTGACAGTCAGTGAGACCCCATTGGAGTGTACGGGACAGTTGCTGCTGACAGTCAGTAAGACCCCATTGGAGTGTACGGGAAGGTTGCTGCTGACAGTCAGTAAGACCCCATTGGAGTGTACGGGAAGGTTGCTGCTGACAGTCAGTGAGACCCCATTGGAGTGTACGGGAAGGTTGCTGCTGACAGTCAGTAAGACCCCATTGGAGTGTACGGGAAGGTTGCTGCTGACAGTCAGTGAGACCCCATTGGAGTGTACGGGAAGGTTGCTGCTGACAGTTAGTGAGACCCCATTGGAGTGTACGGGACGGTTGCTGCTGACAGTCAGTGAGACCCCATTGGAGTGTACGGGACCGTTGCTGCTGACAGTCAGTGAGACCCCATTGGAGTGTACGGGACGGTTGCTGCTGACAGTCAGTGAGACCCCATTGGAGTGTACGGGAAGGTTGCTGCTGACAGTCAGTGAGACCCCATTGGAGTGTACGGGAAGGTTGCTGCTGACAGTCAGTGAGACCCCATTGGAGTGTACGGGAAGGTTGCTGCTGACAGTCAGTGAGACCCCATTGGAGTGTACGGGAAGGTTGCTGCTGACAGTCAGTGAGACCCCATTGGAGTGTACGGGAAGGTTGCTGCTGACAGTCAGTAAGACCCCATTGGAGTGTACGGGAAGGTTGCTGCTGACAGTCAGTGCGACCCCATTGGAGTGTACGGGACGGTTGCTGCTGACAGTCAGTGAGACCCCATTGGAGTGTACGGGACGGTTGCTGCTGACAGTCAGTGAGACCCCATTGGAGTGTACGGGAAGGTTGCTGCTGACAGTCAGTGAGACCCCATTGGAGTGTACGGGAAGGTTGCTGCTGACAGTCAGTGAGACCCCATTGGAGTGTACGGGACGGTTGCTGCTGACAGTCAGTAAGACCCCATTGGAGTGTACGGGACGTTTCCTGCTGACAGTCAGTGAGACCCCATTGGAGTGTACGGGACAGTTGCTGCTGACAGTCAGTAAGACCCCATTGGAGTGTACGGGACGGTTGCTGCTGACAGTCAGTGAGACCCCATTGGAGTGTACGGGACGGTTGCTGCTGACAGTCAGTAAGACCCCATTGGCGTGTACGGGACGGTTGCTGCTGACAGTCAGGGACGGTTGCTGCTGACAGTCAGTAAGACCCCATTGGAGTGTACGGGAAGGTTGCTGCTGACAGTCAGTGAGACCCCATTGGAGTGTACGGGACGGTTGCTGCTGACAGTCAGTGAGACCCCATTGGAGTGTACGGGACGGTTGCTGCTGACAGTCAGTAAGACCCCATTGGAGTGTATGGTACGGTTGCTGCTGACAGTCAGTGAGACCCCATTGGAGTGTACGGGATTGTTGATGCTGACAGTCAGTGAGACCCCATTGGAGTGTACGGGGCGGTTGCTGCTGACAGTCAGTGAGACCCCATTGGAGTGTACGGGGCGGTTGCTGCTGACAGTCAGTGAGACCCCATTGGAGTGTACGGGACGGTTGCTGCTGACAGTCAGTGAGACCCCATTGGAGTGTACGGGACGGTTGCTGCTGACAGTCAGTGAGACCCCATTGGAGTGTACGGGACGGTTGCTGCTGACAGTCAGTGAGACCCCATTGGAGTGTACGGGGCGGTCGCTGCTGACAGTCAGTGAGACCCCATTGGAGTGTACGGGACGGTTGCTGCTGACAGTCAGTGAGACCCCATTGGAGTGTACGGGACGGTTGCTGCTGACAGTCAGTGAGACCCCATTGGAGTGTACGGGACGGTTGCTGCTGACAGTCAGTGAGACCCCATTGGAGTGTACGGGACGGTTGCTGCTGACAGTCAGTGAGACCCCATTGGAGTGTACGGGGCGGTTGCTGCTGACAGAGACCAGTGAGACCCCATTGGAGTGTACGGGACGGTTGCTGCTGACAGTCAGTGAGACCCCATTGGAGTGTACGGGACGGTCGCTGCTGACAGTCAGTGAGACCCCATTGGAGTGTACGGGACGGTCGCTGCTGACAGTCAGTGAGACCCCATTGGAGTGTACGGGACGGTCGCTGCTGACAGTCAGTGAGACCCCATTGGAGTGTACGGGAAGGTTGCTGCTGACAGTCAGTGAGACCCCATTGGAGTGTACGGGACAGTTGCTGCTGACAGTCAGTGAGACCCCATTGGAGTGTACGGGACGGTTGCTGCTGACAGTCAGTGAGACCCCATTGGAGTGTACGGGACGGTTGCTGCTGACAGTCAGTAAGACCCCATTGGAGTGTACGGGAAGGTTGCTGCTGACAGTCAGTGAGACCCCATTGGAGTGTACGGGAAGGTTGCTGCTGACAGTCAGTGAGACCCCATTGGAGTGTACGGGACGGTTGCTGCTGACAGTCAGTAAGACCCCATTGGAGTGTACGGGACGGTTGCTGCTGACAGTCAGTAAGACCCCATTGGAGTGTACGGGATGGTTGCTGCTGACAGTCAGTAAGACCCCATTGGAGTGTACGGGACGGTTGCTGCTGACAGTCAGTGAGACCCCATTGGAGTGTACGGGAAGGTTGCTGCTGACAGTCAGTGAGACCCCATTGGAGTGTACGGGACGGTTGCTGCTGACAGTCAGTGAGACCCCATTGGAGTGTACGGGACGGTTGCTGCTGACAGTCAGTAAGACCCCATTGGAATGTACGGGATGGTTGCTGCTGACAGTCAGTAAGACCCCATTGGAGTGTACGGGACAGTTGCTGCTGACAGTCAGTGAGACCCCATTGGAGTGTACGGGAAGGTTGCTGCTGACAGTCAGTGAGACCCCATTGGAGTGTACGGGAAGGTCGCTGCTGACAGTCAGTGAGACCCCATTGGAGTGTACGGGACGTTTCCTGCTGACAGTCAGTAAGACCCCATTGGAGTGTACGGGACGGTTGCTGCTGACAGTCAGTGAGACCCCATTGGAGTGTACGGGAAGGTTGCTGCTGACAGTCAGTGAGACCCCATTGGAGTGTACGGGACGGTTGCTGCTGACAGTCAGTGAGACCCCATTGGAGTGTACGGGATGGTTGATGCTGACAGTCAGTAAGACCCCATTGGAGTGTACGGGACGGTTGCTGCTGACAGTCAGTGAGACCCCATTGGAGTGTACGGGAAGGTTGCTGCTGACAGTCAGTGAGACCCCATTGGAGTGTACGGGATGGTTGATGCTGACAGTCAGTAAGACCCCATTGGAGTGTACGGGACGGTCGCTGCTGACAGTCAGTGAGACCCCATTGGAGTGTACGGGAAGGTTGCTGCTGACAGTCAGTGAGACCCCATTGGAGTGTACGGGACAGTTGCTGCTGACAGTCAGTGAGACCCCATTGGAGTGTACGGGACGGTTGCTGCTGACAGTCAGTGAGACCCCATTGGAGTGTACGGGACGGTTGCTGCTGACAGTCAGTAAGACCCCATTGGAGTGTACGGGAAGGTTGCTGCTGACAGTCAGTGAGACCCCATTGGAGTGTACGGGAAGGTTGCTGCTGACAGTCAGTGAGACCCCATTGGAGTGTACGGGACGGTTGCTGCTGACAGTCAGTAAGACCCCATTGGAGTGTACGGGACGGTTGCTGCTGACAGTCAGTAAGACCCCATTGGAGTGTACGGGATGGTTGCTGCTGACAGTCAGTAAGACCCCATTGGAGTGTACGGGACGGTTGCTGCTGACAGTCAGTGAGACCCCATTGGAGTGTACGGGAAGGTTGCTGCTGACAGTCAGTGAGACCCCATTGGAGTGTACGGGACGGTTGCTGCTGACAGTCAGTGAGACCCCATTGGAGTGTACGGGACGGTTGCTGCTGACAGTCAGTAAGACCCCATTGGAATGTACGGGATGGTTGCTGCTGACAGTCAGTAAGACCCCATTGGAGTGTACGGGACAGTTGCTGCTGACAGTCAGTGAGACCCCATTGGAGTGTACGGGAAGGTTGCTGCTGACAGTCAGTGAGACCCCATTGGAGTGTACGGGAAGGTCGCTGCTGACAGTCAGTGAGACCCCATTGGAGTGTACGGGACGTTTCCTGCTGACAGTCAGTAAGACCCCATTGGAGTGTACGGGACGGTTGCTGCTGACAGTCAGTGAGACCCCATTGGAGTGTACGGGAAGGTTGCTGCTGACAGTCAGTGAGACCCCATTGGAGTGTACGGGACGGTTGCTGCTGACAGTCAGTGAGACCCCATTGGAGTGTACGGGATGGTTGATGCTGACAGTCAGTAAGACCCCATTGGAGTGTACGGGACGGTTGCTGCTGACAGTCAGTGAGACCCCATTGGAGTGTACGGGAAGGTTGCTGCTGACAGTCAGTGAGACCCCATTGGAGTGTACGGGATGGTTGATGCTGACAGTCAGTAAGACCCCATTGGAGTGTACGGGACGGTTGCTGCTGACAGTCAGTGAGACCCCATTGGAGTGTACGGGAAGGTTGCTGCTGACAGTCAGTGAGACCCCATTGGAGTGTACGGGAAGGTTGCTGCTGACAGTCAGTGAGTCCTCATTGGAGTGTACGGGACGGTTGCTGCTGACAGTCAGTAAGACCCCATTGGAGTGTACGGGAAGGTTGCTGCTGACAGTCAGTGAGACCCCATTGGAGTGTACGGGACGGTTGCTGCTGACAGTCAGTAAGACCCCATTGGAGTGTACGGGAAGGTTGCTGCTGACAGTCAGTGAGACCCCATTGGAGTGTACGGGACGGTTGCTGCTGACAGTCAGTAAGACCCCATTGGAGTGTACGGGACGGTTGCTGCTGACAGTCAGTGAGACCCCATTGGAGTGTACGGGACGGTTGCTGCTGACAGTCAGTGAGACCCCATTGGAGTGTACGGGACGGTTGCTGCTGACAGTCAGTGAGACCCCATTGGAGTGTACGGGACGGTTGCTGCTGACAGTCAGTGAGACCCCATTGGAGTGTACGGGGCGGTCGCTGCTGACAGTCAGTGAGACCCCATTGGAGTGTACGGGAAGGTTGCTGCTGACAGTCAGTGAGACCCCATTGGAGTGTACGGGACGGTTGCTGCTGACAGTCAGTGAGACCCCATTGGAGTGTACGGGACGGTTGCTGCTGACAGTCAGTGAGACCCCATTGGAGTGTACGGGACGATTGCTGCTGACAGTCAGTAAGACCCCATTGGAGTGTACGGGAAGGTTGCTGCTGACAGTCAGTGAGACCCCATTGGACTGTACAGGAAGGTTGCTGCTGACAGTCAGTGAGACCCCATTGGAGTGTACGGGAAGGTCGCTGCTGACAGTCAGTGAGACCCCATTGGAGTGTACGGGAAGGTTGCTGCTGACAGTCAGTGAGACCCCATTGGAGTGTACGGGACGGTTGCTGCTGACAGTCAGTAAGACCCCATTGGAGTGTACGGGATGGTTGCTGCTGACAGTCAGTGAGACCCCATTGGAGTGTACGGGACGGTTGCTGCTGACAGTCAGTAAGACCCCATTGGAGTGTACGGGACGGTTGCTGCTGACAATCAGTGAGACCCCATTGGAGTGTACGGGACGGTTGCTGCTGACAGTCAGTGAGACCCCATTGGAGTGTACGGGACGTTTCCTGCTGACAGTCAGTGAGACCCCATTGGAGTGTACGGGAAGGTTGCTGCTGACAGTCAGTGAGACCCCATTGGAGTGTACGGGAAGGTTGCTGCTGACAGTCAGTGAGACCCCATTGGAGTGTACGGGAAGGTTGCTGCTGACAGTCAGTGAGACCCCATTGGAGTGTACGGGAAGGTTGCTGCTGACAGTCAGTGAGACCCCATTGGAGTGTACGGGACGGTTGCTGCTGACAGTCAGTGAGACCCCATTGGAGTGTACGGGATGGTTGCTGCTGACAGTCAGTGAGACCCCATTGGAGTGTACGGGACGGTTGCTGCTGACAGTCAGTAAGACCCCATTGGAGTGTACCGGACGGTTGCTGCTGACAGTCAGTAAGACCCCATTGGAGTGTACGGGACGGTTGCTGCTGACAGTCAGTGAGACCCCATTGGAGTGTACGGGACGGTTGCTGCTGACAGTCAGTGAGACCCCATTGGAGTGTACGGGACGGTTGCTGCTGACAGTCAGTAAGACCCCATTGGAGTGTACGGGACGGTCGCTGCTGACAGTCAGTGAGACCCCATTGGAGTGTACGGGACGGTTGCTGCTGACAGTCAGTGAGACCCCATTGGAGTGTACGGGACGGTCGCTGCTGACAGTCAGTGAGACCCCATTGGAGTGTACGGGACGGTTCCTGCTGACAGTCAGTGAGACCCCATTGGAGTGTACGGGACGGTTGCTGCTGACAGTCAGTGAGACCCCATTGGAGTGTACGGGAAGGTTGCTGCTGACAGTCAGTGAGACCCCATTGGAGTGTACGGGACAGTTGCTGCTGACAGTCAGTGAGACCCCATTGGAGTGTACGGGACGGTTGCTGCTGACAGTCAGTGAGACCCCATTGGAGTGTACGGGGCGGTTGATGCTGACAGTCAGTAAGACCCCATTGGAGTGTACGGGACGGTTGCTGCTGACAGTCAGTGAGACCCCATTGGAGTGTACGGGAAGGTTGCTGCTGACAGTCAGTGAGACCCCATTGGAGTGTACGGGATGGTTGATGCTGACAGTCAGTAAGACCCCATTGGAGTGTACGGGACGGTTGCTGCTGACAGTCAGTGAGACCCCATTGGAGTGTACGGGAAGGTTGCTGCTGACAGTCAGTGAGACCCCATTGGAGTGTACGGGAAGGTTGCTGCTGACAGTCAGTGAGTCCTCATTGGAGTGTACGGGACGGTTGCTGCTGACAGTCAGTAAGACCCCATTGGAGTGTACGGGAAGGTTGCTGCTGACAGTCAGTGAGACCCCATTGGAGTGTACGGGACGGTTGCTGCTGACAGTCAGTAAGACCCCATTGGAGTGTACGGGAAGGTTGCTGCTGACAGTCAGTGAGACCCCATTGGAGTGTACGGGACGGTTGCTGCTGACAGTCAGTAAGACCCCATTGGAGTGTACGGGACGGTTGCTGCTGACAGTCAGTGAGACCCCATTGGAGTGTACGGGACGGTTGCTGCTGACAGTCAGTGAGACCCCATTGGAGTGTACGGGACGGTTGCTGCTGACAGTCAGTGAGACCCCATTGGAGTGTACGGGACGGTTGCTGCTGACAGTCAGTGAGACCCCATTGGAGTGTACGGGGCGGTCGCTGCTGACAGTCAGTGAGACCCCATTGGAGTGTACGGGAAGGTTGCTGCTGACAGTCAGTGAGACCCCATTGGAGTGTACGGGACGGTTGCTGCTGACAGTCAGTGAGACCCCATTGGAGTGTACGGGACGGTTGCTGCTGACAGTCAGTGAGACCCCATTGGAGTGTACGGGACGATTGCTGCTGACAGTCAGTAAGACCCCATTGGAGTGTACGGGAAGGTTGCTGCTGACAGTCAGTGAGACCCCATTGGACTGTACAGGAAGGTTGCTGCTGACAGTCAGTGAGACCCCATTGGAGTGTACGGGAAGGTCGCTGCTGACAGTCAGTGAGACCCCATTGGAGTGTACGGGAAGGTTGCTGCTGACAGTCAGTGAGACCCCATTGGAGTGTACGGGACGGTTGCTGCTGACAGTCAGTAAGACCCCATTGGAGTGTACGGGATGGTTGCTGCTGACAGTCAGTGAGACCCCATTGGAGTGTACGGGACGGTTGCTGCTGACAGTCAGTAAGACCCCATTGGAGTGTACGGGACGGTTGCTGCTGACAATCAGTGAGACCCCATTGGAGTGTACGGGACGGTTGCTGCTGACAGTCAGTGAGACCCCATTGGAGTGTACGGGACGTTTCCTGCTGACAGTCAGTGAGACCCCATTGGAGTGTACGGGAAGGTTGCTGCTGACAGTCAGTGAGACCCCATTGGAGTGTACGGGAAGGTTGCTGCTGACAGTCAGTGAGACCCCATTGGAGTGTACGGGAAGGTTGCTGCTGACAGTCAGTGAGACCCCATTGGAGTGTACGGGAAGGTTGCTGCTGACAGTCAGTGAGACCCCATTGGAGTGTACGGGACGGTTGCTGCTGACAGTCAGTGAGACCCCATTGGAGTGTACGGGATGGTTGCTGCTGACAGTCAGTGAGACCCCATTGGAGTGTACGGGACGGTTGCTGCTGACAGTCAGTAAGACCCCATTGGAGTGTACCGGACGGTTGCTGCTGACAGTCAGTAAGACCCCATTGGAGTGTACGGGACGGTTGCTGCTGACAGTCAGTGAGACCCCATTGGAGTGTACGGGACGGTTGCTGCTGACAGTCAGTGAGACCCCATTGGAGTGTACGGGACGGTTGCTGCTGACAGTCAGTAAGACCCCATTGGAGTGTACGGGACGGTCGCTGCTGACAGTCAGTGAGACCCCATTGGAGTGTACGGGACGGTTGCTGCTGACAGTCAGTGAGACCCCATTGGAGTGTACGGGACGGTCGCTGCTGACAGTCAGTGAGACCCCATTGGAGTGTACGGGACGGTTCCTGCTGACAGTCAGTGAGACCCCATTGGAGTGTACGGGACGGTTGCTGCTGACAGTCAGTGAGACCCCATTGGAGTGTACGGGAAGGTTGCTGCTGACAGTCAGTGAGACCCCATTGGAGTGTACGGGACAGTTGCTGCTGACAGTCAGTGAGACCCCATTGGAGTGTACGGGACGGTTGCTGCTGACAGTCAGTGAGACCCCATTGGAGTGTACGGGGCGGTTGCTGCTGACAGTCAGTGAGACCCCATTGGAGTGTACGGGACGGTTGCTGCTGACAGTCAGTGAGACCCCATTGGAGTGTACGGGACGGTTGCTGCTGACAGTCAGTGAGACCCCATTGGAGTGTACGGGAAGGTTGCTGCTGACAGTCAGTGAGACCCCATTGGAGTGTACGGGAAGGTTGCTGCTGACAGTCAGTGAGACCCCATTGGAGTGTACGGGAAGGTTGCTGCTGACAGTCAGTGAGACCCCATTGGAGTGTACGGGAAGGTTGCTGCTGACAGTCAGTGAGACCCCATTGGAGTGTACGGGAAGGTTGCTGCTGACAGTCAGTAAGACCCCATTGGAGTGTACGGGAAGGTTGCTGCTGACAGTCAGTGCGACCCCATTGGAGTGTACGGGACGGTTGCTGCTGACAGTCAGTGAGACCCCATTGGAGTGTACGGGACGGTTGCTGCTGACAGTCAGTGAGACCCCATTGGAGTGTACGGGAAGGTTGCTGCTGACAGTCAGTGAGACCCCATTGGAGTGTACGGGAAAGTTGCTGCTGACAGTCAGTGAGACCCCATTGGAGTGTACGGGACGGTTGCTGCTGACAGTCAGTAAGACCCCATTGGAGTGTACGGGACGTTTCCTGCTGACAGTCAGTGAGACCCCATTGGAGTGTACGGGACAGTTGCTGCTGACAGTCAGTAAGACCCCATTGGAGTGTACGGGACGGTTGCTGCTGACAGTCAGTGAGACCCCATTGGAGTGTACGGGACGGTTGCTGCTGACAGTCAGTAAGACCCCATTGGCGTGTACGGGACGGTTGCTGCTGACAGTCAGGGACGGTTGCTGCTGACAGTCAGTAAGACCCCATTGGAGTGTACGGGAAGGTTGCTGCTGACAGTCAGTGAGACCCCATTGGAGTGTACGGGACGGTTGCTGCTGACAGTCAGTGAGACCCCATTGGAGTGTACGGGACGGTTGCTGCTGACAGTCAGTAAGACCCCATTGGAGTGTATGGTACGGTTGCTGCTGACAGTCAGTGAGACCCCATTGGAGTGTACGGGATTGTTGATGCTGACAGTCAGTGAGACCCCATTGGAGTGTACGGGGCGGTTGCTGCTGACAGTCAGTGAGACCCCATTGGAGTGTACGGGGCGGTTGCTGCTGACAGTCAGTGAGACCCCATTGGAGTGTACGGGACGGTTGCTGCTGACAGTCAGTGAGACCCCATTGGAGTGTACGGGACGGTTGCTGCTGACAGTCAGTGAGACCCCATTGGAGTGTACGGGACGGTTGCTGCTAACAGTCAGTGAGACCCCATTGGAGTGTACGGGGCGGTCGCTGCTGACAGTCAGTGAGACCCCATTGGAGTGTACGGGACGGTTGCTGCTGACAGTCAGTGAGACCCCATTGGAGTGTACGGGATGGTTGCTGCTGACAGTCAGTGAGACCCCATTGGAGTGTACGGGACGGTTGCTGCTGACAGTCAGTGAGACCCCATTGGAGTGTACGGGACGGTTGCTGCTGACAGTCAGTGAGACCCCATTGGAGTGTACGGGAAGGTTGCTGCTGACAGTCAGTGAGACCCCATTGGAGTGTACGGGAAGGTTGCTGCTGACAGTCAGTGAGACCCCATTGGAGTGTACGGGACGGTTGCTGCTGACAGTCAGTAAGACCCCATTGGAGTGTACGGGACGTTTCCTGCTGACAGTCAGTGAGACCCCATTGGAGTGTACGGGACGGTTGCTGCTGACAGTCAGTAAGACCCCATTGGCGTGTACGGGACGGTTGCTGCTGACAGTCAGGGACGGTTGCTGCTGACAGTCAGTAAGACCCCATTGGAGTGTACGGGAAGGTTGCTGCTGACAGTCAGTGAGACCCCATTGGAGTGTACGGGACGGTTGCTGCTGACAGTCAGTGAGACCCCATTGGAGTGTACGGGACGGTTGCTGCTGACAGTCAGTAAGACCCCATTGGAGTGTATGGTACGGTTGCTGCTGACAGTCAGTGAGACCCCATTGGAGTGTACGGGATTGTTGATGCTGACAGTCAGTGAGACCCCATTGGAGTGTACGGGGCGGTTGCTGCTGACAGTCAGTGAGACCCCATTGGAGTGTACGGGGCGGTTGCTGCTGACAGTCAGTGAGACCCCATTGGAGTGTACGGGACGGTTGCTGCTGACAGTCAGTGAGACCCCATTGGAGTGTACGGGACGGTTGCTGCTGACAGTCAGTGAGACCCCATTGGAGTGTACGGGACGGTTGCTGCTAACAGTCAGTGAGACCCCATTGGAGTGTACGGGGCGGTCGCTGCTGACAGTCAGTGAGACCCCATTGGAGTGTACGGGACGGTTGCTGCTGACAGTCAGTGAGACCCCATTGGAGTGTACGGGACGGTTGCTGCTGACAGTCAGTGAGACCCCATTGGAGTGTACGGGACGGTTGCTGCTGACAGTCAGTGAGACCCCATTGGAGTGTACGGGACGGTTGCTGCTGACAGTCAGTGAGACCCCATTGGAGTGTACGGGGCGGTTGCTGCTGACAGAGACCAGTGAGACCCCATTGGAGTGTACGGGACGGTTGCTGCTGACAGTCAGTGAGACCCCATTGGAGTGTACGGGACGGTCGCTGCTGACAGTCAGTGAGACCCCATTGGAGTGTACGGGACGGTCGCTGCTGACAGTCAGTGAGACCCCATTGGAGTGTACGGGACGGTCGCTGCTGACAGTCAGTGAGACCCCATTGGAGTGTACGGGAAGGTTGCTGCTGACAGTCAGTGAGACCCCATTGGAGTGTACGGGACAGTTGCTGCTGACAGTCAGTGAGACCCCATTGGAGTGTACGGGACGGTTGCTGCTGACAGTCAGTGAGACCCCATTGGAGTGTACGGGGCGGTTGCTGCTGACAGTCAGTGAGACCCCATTGGAGTGTACGGGACGGTTGCTGCTGACAGTCAGTAAGACCCCATTGGAGTGTACGGGAAGGTTGCTGCTGACAGTCAGTGAGACCCCATTGGAGTGTACGGGAAGGTTGCTGCTGACAGTCAGTGAGACCCCATTGGAGTGTACGGGACGGTTGCTGCTGACAGTCAGTAAGACCCCATTGGAGTGTACGGGACGGTTGCTGCTGACAGTCAGTAAGACCCCATTGGAGTGTACGGGATGGTTGCTGCTGACAGTCAGTAAGACCCCATTGGAGTGTACGGGACGGTTGCTGCTGACAGTCAGTGAGACCCCATTGGAGTGTACGGGAAGGTTGCTGCTGACAGTCAGTGAGACCCCATTGGAGTGTACGGGACGGTTGCTGCTGACAGTCAGTGAGACCCCATTGGAGTGTACGGGACGGTTGCTGCTGACAGTCAGTAAGACCCCATTGGAGTGTACGGGATGGTTGCTGCTGACAGTCAGTAAGACCCCATTGGAGTGTACGGGACAGTTGCTGCTGACAGTCAGTGAGACCCCATTGGAGTGTACGGGAAGGTTGCTGCTGACAGTCAGTGAGACCCCATTGGAGTGTACGGGAAGGTCGCTGCTGACAGTCAGTGAGACCCCATTGGAGTGTACGGGACGTTTCCTGCTGACAGTCAGTAAGACCCCATTGGAGTGTACGGGACGGTTGCTGCTGACAGTCAGTGAGACCCCATTGGAGTGTACGGGAAGGTTGCTGCTGACAGTCAGTGAGACCCCATTGGAGTGTACGGGACGGTTGCTGCTGACAGTCAGTGAGACCCCATTGGAGTGTACGGGATGGTTGATGCTGACAGTCAGTAAGACCCCATTGGAGTGTACGGGACGGTTGCTGCTGACAGTCAGTGAGACCCCATTGGAGTGTACGGGAAGGTTGCTGCTGACAGTCAGTGAGACCCCATTGGAGTGTACGGGATGGTTGATGCTGACAGTCAGTAAGACCCCATTGGAGTGTACGGGACGGTTGCTGCTGACAGTCAGTGAGACCCCATTGGAGTGTACGGGAAGGTTGCTGCTGACAGTCAGTGAGACCCCATTGGAGTGTACGGGAAGGTTGCTGCTGACAGTCAGTGAGACCCCATTGGAGTGTACGGGAAGGTTGCTGCTGACAGTCAGTGAGTCCTCATTGGAGTGTACGGGACGGTTGCTGCTGACAGTCAGTAAGACCCCATTGGAGTGTACGGGAAGGTTGCTGCTGACAGTCAGTGAGACCCCATTGGAGTGTACGGGACGGTTGCTGCTGACAGTCAGTAAGACCCCATTGGAGTGTACGGGAAGGTTGCTGCTGACAGTCAGTGAGACCCCATTGGAGTGTACGGGACGGTTGCTGCTGACAGTCAGTAAGACCCCATTGGAGTGTACGGGACGGTTGCTGCTGACAGTCAGTGAGACCCCATTGGAGTGTACGGGACGGTTGCTGCTGACAGTCAGTGAGACCCCATTGGAGTGTACGGGAAGGTTGCTGCTGACAGTCAGTGAGACCCCATTGGAGTGTACGGGACGGTTGCTGCTGACAGTCAGTGAGACCCCATTGGAGTGTACGGGGCGGTCGCTGCTGACAGTCAGTGAGACCCCATTGGAGTGTACGGGACGGTTGCTGCTGACAGTCAGTGAGACCCCATTGGAGTGTACGGGACGGTTGCTGCTGACAGTCAGTGAGACCCCATTGGAGTGTACGGGACGGTTGCTGCTGACAGTCAGTGAGACCCCATTGGAGTGTACGGGACGGTTGCTGCTGACAGTCAGTGAGACCCCATTGGAGTGTACGGGACGGTTGCTGCTGACAGTCAGTAAGACCCCATTGGAGTGTACGGGACGGTTGCTGCTGACAGTCAGTAAGACCCCATTGGAGTGTACGGGACAGTTGCTGCTGACAGTCAGTGAGACCCCATTGGAGTGTACGGGAAGGTTGCTGCTGACAGTCAGTGAGACCCCATTGGAGTGTACGGGAAGGTCGCTGCTGACAGTCAGTGAGACCCCATTGGAGTGTACGGGACGTTTCCTGCTGACAGTCAGTAAGACCCCATTGGAGTGTACGGGACGGTTGCTGCTGACAGTCAGTGAGACCCCATTGGAGTGTACGGGAAGGTTGCTGCTGACAGTCAGTGAGACCCCATTGGAGTGTACGGGACGGTTGCTGCTGACAGTCAGTGCGACCCCATTGGAGTGTACGGGATGGTTGATGCTGACAGTCAGTAAGACCCCATTGGAGTGTACGGGACGGTTGCTGCTGACAGTCAGTGAGACCCCATTGGAGTGTACGGGAAGGTTGCTGCTGACAGTCAGTGAGACCCCATTGGAGTGTACGGGATGGTTGATGCTGACAGTCAGTAAGACCCCATTGGAGTGTACGGGACGGTTGCTGCTGACAGTCAGTGAGACCCCATTGGAGTGTACGGGAAGGTTGCTGCTGACAGTCAGTGAGACCCCATTGGAGTGTACGGGAAGGTTGCTGCTGACAGTCAGTGAGTCCTCATTGGAGTGTACGGGACGGTTGCTGCTGACAGTCAGTAAGACCCCATTGGAGTGTACGGGAAGGTTGCTGCTGACAGTCAGTGAGACCCCATTGGAGTGTACGGGACGGTTGCTGCTGACAGTCAGTAAGACCCCATTGGAGTGTACGGGAAGGTTGCTGCTGACAGTCAGTGAGACCCCATTGGAGTGTACGGGACGGTTGCTGCTGACAGTCAGTAAGACCCCATTGGAGTGTACGGGACGGTTGCTGCTGACAATCAGTGAGACCCCATTGGAGTGTACGGGACGGTTGCTGCTGACAGTCAGTGAGACCCCATTGGAGTGTACGGGAAGGTTGCTGCTGACAGTCAGTGAGACCCCATTGGAGTGTACGGGACGGTTGCTGCTGACAGTCAGTGAGACCCCATTGGAGTGTACGGGGCGGTCGCTGCTGACAGTCAGTGAGACCCCATTGGAGTGTACGGGACGGTTGCTGCTGACAGTCAGTGAGACCCCATTGGAGTGTACGGGACGGTTGCTGCTGACAGTCAGTGAGACCCCATTGGAGTGTACGGGACGGTTGCTGCTGACAGTCAGTGAGACCCCATTGGAGTGTACGGGGCGGTTGCTGCTGACAGTCAGTAAGACCCCATTGGAGTGTACGGGATGGTTGCTGCTGACAGTCAGTAAGACCCCATTGGAGTGTACGGGACGGTTGCTGCTGACAGTCAGTAAGACCTATGTAAGGGGCTGTTTTTATCTACATTTAGATGAATGAGGACCCTGCAGCGTATCTCCGAGCACAAACACCAACCACAGGGGAAAATTGAGACCTATCAGAAACATATGAATATGCCCCAAAGTGACCGGCAGAAAACAACGTGGGGAGGGTGACAGACCCAAACTCACACAGCCAATCAAACACAGTGCTCCTACCAACCAATCACACTCCATTCATCAAATCAACTGGAGCCAATCAGAACTCCGCCAGCCACAACTAAACAGCCCAGGGACGCTATGCAACAACCGTTAACCCTTTGCTGCCCCACTCAGTCATTATAATAAATAACAGCCCATGTAGTGTAACGGGTATTCCCCCGCCCCCCAATCGCAGACAGAGTTAATGTGAGGGGGAACCTATATGTTTGTTACCAGGTGTGTGGTGCTTTACCTGTTAGGCTCACAGGAGGCCTGAACCTCCGCCAGTGAGAGCCTGGAGTGTATCCTCCGGAACGATCTTACATACAAACAGCGCCTCCACCTGTGTAGGATTCTAGGAGTGTAGAATGTCCCCTACACAGGACCCACATATAGTAACCACATACACAGGAGTTTAAGTAAAACAGTTTACTATATGCAGAATAGAACATAACCCAATACACATACATCAACAATAATAACAGTGTCCCTCTATAACACTATTAGGCACAACTACCCATCTTCTCACAGTGCCTTAACCCCCACACCTTATTCCTTCCCCAAAACCGTGTACCCAGAGTCCCACGAGTCCACTAAGAGACCCAAACCTATAGGCGGGATCAGCGCCTGATGTACCGGTAGGTTGATGTACCGGTAGGTTGATGTACCGGTAGATTGATGTACCGGTAGGTTGGTGCACGTAAAATACGATACCTGCCCCAGTGCTCCAGCACCTGGGGCTGCAGATACTTCACAAAGGATCCGCCGCTCCGCGATCTCCTCTGCGACGTCCTGAAATTCGGTGGGTGGCTCCCGCATGGAGTGATCCACCTTTGGAAAGTCTCTTATCTCTGCAGCTGCATCGAGTGAGTGATTCCTTGCCCGCTGACCCTTCACACTGACCCTTCTTGTCAGAGCATGCAGCACAGCAGCTGTGTCCTTGACTAAGCTGACTGCTAACATGGCAAAATCCCTCCCTAAGGGGCCTTCCCTAGAGCAGCCACAAACTGAAGGGGAGTTGGGCCTAGCTGGGGCCTCGGGGGTAACCTGGCCTAGTGTAGGAGCACTGCTCCCTACACACACCTTCCCCTAGCTTATCCCAGCACCAACTGACTCGCATGGTCTGTGCGCAACAATGTATCCTTCTCCAGCAGGAGAAGCTGCATCCCTATTGGCTGTCTGGCTGCATGTGACAGGGATCATAGGGCAGTCCCCAGAGGCTGCTGTGTGTTGTAGTTCTTTGCAGAGCTCTTTAACATTAGGACCGCGTGCGCAAACTATAATGGCCGCCGCTGCTGCTAACTGCGCATGTGCGAACTGGGGAATGTCCCTGACTATGGAGCGCCGCTCCTGCCACTTCTCACTCCCTGTAATGGCCGCCGCATCGCGTCTGCGCATGTGCAAGCCTCTGCGGACAGAATAAAGATGGCGGCGCCCTGCCCCTGATGTCGCCGGGAGGGACCCTGGCTACATAGTATATAAATCTGACTTCCAGGAGAAAGGTGTGTGTGTGTTATTTTTTCTATGATGGGTTATCACTGAGCCTGGGATGTGAGGCTCGACTTTACATCCCTGAGGGGCAATAAGGCACTCTTGGAGTTTGGTTACATTGCGGTGTATGCTCTGAGGTGGGGCAGCTGCTATTTAAGTCTCTTCCTGGAAGCTGTCCTGGCTGTGTCTGATGTACCCGTCAGGCTACCTTTGGCCTGAGGTCACCGTGCTAAATTGGTCTCGTTTTACTATTTCCAAACTTCCTGGAAAAAGTGACCCAGTTATCTCCGCTTAATGTCACGCGGCGGCGGGCTGAGCCGCTCGCAGAGAGGAGGCGGTACTGTGCCAGGCACACACACCTTCTGTTAAACATTGGCAGAAAGCTCCTGTCCCTGTGTATTAAACCGTTCTTATACCTAGCAATGAAGAACACGTGGAACAGCACGCGTGTAACACGCAGTGGGACTGGATTTAAAAGCATTTGATTTTTTTTTTTTGCGTTACCGTTCTTTATTTGGTTTTCTTACCATTTACGCCCTAGCCACCTGCTGGAAAACAAATAACCCCGTCAGTGCCAGGCGGTCCTGCAAAGCACTGAAAGGGTTAATCTTTGTGCTTAAAAGTAACATCTGTCATGTAACCCAAGACTTGATAACAGCAAGGTTTAAGAGCTCAGTGTATCCTATTCTTTCCTGACATACACGGGCGGGGTATAACCGTATGCTGCGTGTTCTTACCCCAGATCTCACACATTGCACCGCGCCGGAGACGTGTCACGCCAGCTGGAACTGCGATTGTACGTGTGATATTCAGGTGTAACTCTGCAATTCATTTCCCTTTCTTAGCAGTATGCTCGATGCTTTCATTCAGGGGCGGCAAACTGCAGTCCTCAAGGGCTACCAAAGAGGTCAGGTTTTTAGGATATCCCTGCTTCAGCACAGGTGACTCAATCTTCGACTGAGCCACTGGATTGTGCCACCTGAGCTGCAGCAGAAATATCATTGAAACCTGACCTGTTGATGGCCAGCACAGCATTAATGAATCGAATTACTGATAAACAGATGGGAAGGCTCAGAAATGCGCTGGGGTTTCTTTCTAGAGATGAATATAAGCGATGTGACTTATTGCTTTACTGTAGCGCAGATTGTTGCATAGAGTAGGCCTGGTCCCTGTACCGTGTACGGTGAGACACGGGGATAACCTGCGGTCGGGGCTGACTGGGATAACGGAGACGTGGAACCACTTCGTCGGGTTTAACAAGAAACTCATTGAAACAGAATTTGACGGCAGAAAAGATCCACAGAACCAGACTATTTTCCTACCTATCGTAAAAAAAACCAGGGCCCTTTTTGGCCCCGTCTTTATTTCATATTTAGGATAACAGTATCCCAAGCATATTTCATTCCCTTAATGTATTGGCCTCTACCACCTCTGTTGGGAGGCTACTCCATGAATCCACCGCCGTTCCCATGACATCACACAGCCTGAGCCTGCCACCCTCCCTCTCACCGCTGTTCCCGTGACGTTCCTCCTCATACAGCCTGAGCCTGCCACCCTCCCGCTGACCACCGTGCCCGTGACGTTCTTCCTCACACAGCCTGAGCCTGCCACCCTCCCGCTCACCACTGTTCCCGTGACGTTCTTCCTCACACAGCCTGAGCCTGCCACCCTCCCGCTCACCGCCGTTCCTCCTCACACAGCCTGAGCCTCACCCTCCCTCTCACCGTCGTTCTTCCTCACACAGCCTGAGTTTGCCACCCTCCCTCTCACCGCCGTTCCCGTAATGTTCCTCCTCACACAGCCTGAGCCTGCCACCCTCTCACCGCCGGTCCCGTGACGTCCCTCCTCACACAGCCTGAGCCTCCCACCCTCCCTCTCACCGCCGTTCCCGTGACGTTCTTCCTCACACAGCCTGAGCCTGCCACCCTCTCACCGCCGTTCCCGTGACGTTCCTCCTCACACAGCCTGAGCCTCACCCTCCCTCTCACCGCCGTTCCCGTAATGTTCCTCCTCACACAGCCTGAGCCTGCCACCCTCTCACCGCCGGTCCCGTGACGTCCCTCCTCACACAGCCTGAGCCTCCCACCCTCCCGCTCAGCGCCGTTCCCGTGACGTTCCTCCTCACACAGCCTGAGCCTGCCACCCTCCCTCTCACCGCCGTTCCCGTGACGTCCCTCCTCACACAGCCTGAGCCTGCCACCCTCCCGCTCACCGCCATTCCCGTGACGTTCTTCCTCACACAGCCTGAGCCTGCCACCCTCCCGCTCACCGCCATTCCCGTGACGTTCTTCCTCACACAGCCTGAGCCTCCCACCCTCCCTCTCACTGCCGTTCCCGTGACGTTCTTCCTCACACAGCCTGAGCCTGCCACCCTCTCACCGCCGTTCCCGTGACGTTGCTCCTCACACAGCCTGAGCCTGCCACCCTCCCGCTCACCGCCGTTCCCGTGACGTTGCTCCTCACACAGCCTGAGCCTCCCACCCTCCCTCTCACTGCCGTTCCCGTGACGTTCTTCCTCACACAGCCTGAGCCTGCCACCCTCCCGCTCACCGCCGTTCCCGTGACGTTGCTCCTCACACAGCCTGAGCCTGCCACCCTCCCGCTCACCGCCGTTCCCGTGACGTTCTTCCTCACACAGCCTGAGCCTGCCACCCTCCCGCTCACCGCCGTTCCCGTGACGTTCTTCCTCACACAGCCTGAGCCTCCCACCCTCCCTCTCACTGCCGTTCCCGTGACGTTCTTCCTCACACAGCCTGAGCCTGCCACCCTCCCGCTCACCGCCGTTCCCGTGACGTTGCTCCTCACACAGCCTGAGCCTCCCACCCTCCCTCTCACTGCCGTTCCCGTGACGTTCTTCCTCACACAGCCTGAGCCTGCCACCCTCCCGCTCACCGCCGTTCCCGTGACGTTGCTCCTCACACAGCCTGAGCCTGCCACCCTCCCGCTCACCGCCGTTCCCGTGACGTCCCTCCTCACACAGACTGAGCCTGCCACCCTCCGCTCACCGCCATTCCCGTGACGTTCTTCCTCACACAGCCTGATCCTCCCACCCTCCCTCTCCAGCTCACCACCTCTTAGTCTAATAAAAGCAGAAGTAATGATGGGGGAAGTCCTTAGGGATGAGGCTGGAATAAAACCAGGGAGAGTTCTCAACTCCAGTCATCAAGCCCTCCCCCACCGGTCAGGTTTTCAGAATATCCCTGCTTCAGCACAGGTGGATCAATCAGGCCCTGCTTCAGGCACAATGGCTCAAAGACTGAGCCTCTGAGTCACCTGTGCTGAAGCTGGGATATCCTGAAAATCTGACCTTTTGGGGGGCTGGAGTTGAGCACCCCTGCTCTACATGATGACTTATTGTAGTTTAGATAGAAGTTATTCTTTGCTTAGGACTGCGATCACGCTCTCTCCCTTCTAAGGCCTCACTGCCCAGATATTGTGGTGCATTGCTCTGCTATGAATCACGCTGCTTCCAACCACGTCCTCATATACAAGGTGGGAAGAAGTCAGAGCAAACCAGTTTCTGCTACTCGCTCCTCTGACTCCTTCTCTGGTTATGGAGCCGCCGAGCTGCCACGAATACGTGGAGTGTGAGCAATGATCAGTCAGGACAGTGGTATGAGCAGTCAGTCTCCATTCTGCTGGCCTGAGACCCCCACTCACTGACACAATAAGGGCGAGTTTCCCAGCTGCAAAACTCAGGCAAACATACTGCACCAGATCTATAAAAAAAACATTAAATGCCTGTTCCTTAAGAAAATATTTAATATTTGTTGTAAACGCTCAGTATTCGTGGGCTAGTGATCACCATAATTACACCCCCCCCTCGCCGGACCCAACTGGAGAACATAAACACCTCTCTGCTTGAACCCCCAAAGCACTGAGGGTGCCCTGGTGTCCAGTCAGGCCCACCCTGTGTATGGAGTAGCGCTACTGTCTGTGTGTGGCCGTCGGTGCACGTTGAGAACCTTCCTGGTCTTAGGCCAGACCAGGCCGACTTGGATGGTGGATCCGCCGAACCGTAACATGGTCCCACGACGCGGTCTACTGGATCCCCTCTCTCCTGTCCGTATGCGTCGCCTCTTGAGGGAGCTCCCACTGGAGGGTGTCCCTTAATGTCTCTGATTATGTGCTTGTGGTCTGGTCTCAGACCGCAGGCCATGCGTACCGCGTGGCGTCCTGTCATCGGTATAATACACTGCTGGGTGCTAGTGGGGAAGCGTCCCTATCTCTGGGCCTTCCCTACAGCAACCACAAGCTACAGATGATCGGGGACTAACTGGGGTCTGCGGGGCAACTCGAGGCCTAGTCCAGGAGCCACTGGCACTACCTGCTCCATCAGCTGCCTCTCTCCGACTGAGCGTGCAGTCCTCAGCGCGACAAAATTAACTCTGTGGCTCTCCGTGGATCCATGAACCCTATTGGCTCTAACTCCCCATGTGGTGTGTGGAGCCTGTGTAATGGCTGCCGCAACTCGACTGTACTGCGCATGCGAAGGAACTCTATAGCGTGTATATAGCGCGTCTGAGATCAGATGCATTGTAAGGAACCCAAACCCCCTCTAATAGCGCGTCTGAGATCAGATGCATTGTAAGGAACCCAAACCCCCTCTAATAGCGCGTCTGAGATCAGATGCATTGTAAGGAACCCCAGCCCTCTCTAATAGCGCGTCTGAGATCAGATGCATTGTAAGGAACCCCAACCCTCTCTAATAGCGCGTCTGAGATCAGATGCATTGTAAGGAACCCCAACCCTCTCTAATAGCGCGTCTGAGATCAGATCGGGGCAGTGGGGGGGGGGGGGGGGGGACATTGTTATCAGCATATTCATGTCACAGAAAACGTGGCCGCTGAAAGGAAAACATCCCCAATATTAACCCGTTAACTACTGAAGGCTCCAGGAACAAGATCATTCTGAAAAACTACATAAACGCCTCAACTGTCTGATTTCTATTTTTGAAAGGACATTAATTACTGACATTTCACTGTGACACACCTCTCACCCCCTTCACTGCCAACGCATTGCAGGCCCCTCTGGCATTGAAGAGGTTAATTTCAATCCATTAAAATTGATTACTAAAGGGTTAAGTGAAGGCGCAGGATGAGTTACGGGAGTCACGAGCTCGTCTCGTCTTAATATCCACGTTCCTGGGCCACACGTGATGTACCAACCTCTATTAACCCTTCACTAGCAGCCAACACGTTAAAAGGCCCCAAACCTCCTAAAAAGACACAGGAAAGCTGAAGTCCTCTGCAAAAGTCAGCACCGTGTTTATTATTTACAAAGAGAAACGCGTGAGAAATCATTTTATACACATTGGCCGTCCAGAGAAAACGAGGGGGGGAAAAAACGGCCGCCATTTTATTCTATCCCTTGCCATTGTTTCTTGAAATAGAAGCACATTTCTGACGAGTGCTACAGCAGCGAGTAAGGGAAGAATCACTCTCCAAAAGGTTACAACCAACGCAGAATGCAGCGTGAACATTCAAAGCTCGTACTTGGTCTGCGGCTTTCCACATCAATCCCAAGCATGACCAGTACACTGACGCAGTCGCTTATGCTTATACTGCTGTCATGGCATGGCAGACCCTTCTGGCAGCAAACATGTCAAAACCTCTGAAACCCACCCCCCCCTCCCCCACCCAGGAACTCTCCCAGCTCCTCCTACAGCTGCAAAGCCTCCCGTTGCAGCAGTGATGTCAGGGACATGGAAAGATTGCTGATTTTAATGATGCTGCACAATTAGCTAAACAAACCTCAATAGGGGAAAAAGTCAGGCTCAACAACGGGCCTGTATACTTACAGCAGTGTGCAAACGGCTACCGCAAAAATAGATCAGGAAGGTAAAGCTGATAAAACACTCCCAAGCCTGTGGGTACTCTACAGCCCTGAAATGTAAAAATAAATAAATATAATCTTTAACTAATTGTACTTTAATGAGAACAGCATGAATCAATCTTCAAAATCATCCACCGTCTGAAGTTATTCTATAAATGAAACCGATGCCATAGCAGAGATGCTGCTCCCTACGCGTTTCGCAGTATAACGTTGCCTATATTTACCCATTCACCTCACCCCTGCCAGAAAGGTGTGCCACATTGCGATACCATATTTAAAAGTGATTTACATGGAGAGTTGACTGCAAATGTTCACCGAAGGGTCTCAGACATTTCTGATTAGTATGTAAATGTTTTAAAGCGGGATAGCTGGCAGTATACTCCTTCCTGCACTGCCAGGGAGCGGAGACGGAGCGGCCTGTGCTTTTGGGTCTAGTGATTAGGTAAATGAAACGTGGTCCCTTACAGAGCCACACATTCAAAACGGCCCTTACAACACGGGCTATGTTTTAGCATTAAACATGTGGCGAATGCAGGTTGCAGTCTCTCCCCCAGCCAAATAAAAGAAAACGTATTTCAAACAGCAAACCAATATCACCAAATATGCAATACATCCTACTGTGTGGGGATCACCCTCTCCCCCAACGGAGCAGCGCATGCAGCAGCGACTCCAATGTTGCAGGGATCTGTGCAGAAGTAACAGTGCAGTTTAGCCTTGAAAGAGCACTCCTTACGATGCCCTTTAAAGCAGGTTAATAGCCATAATCTTATTGTCTGAGCCGTTTCTCACGAGGTTAGTTATAAAGGCCCCAAGCCTGCAGCAAAGTGTTCACGTGACAACTCCGGCTGTTTATTTTCACATCACGGAGCGGTTTTCCATGCGGACTACAGAGTGTCTTATCTGAAAAGCAGTCTACTCTTAATCTTCTCGGGTAAGGTTCTTTGCTGGGTCCCAATGTCACTTAGGGGGGAGAAGCGATTTAGTGGCAAATATATAATTTAGGTTTGGGCTCAGTTCATACGAATAAAATTCACTGTTTAAACCTCAGCGAGCAGGACAAGAAACTAACGAGAATACGGACAGATATATAGAGAGATATCTCAGTAAGCATGCAGGGGACTGCACCTCTAACAAACACGTGCAATTCAAATTCCCACTTTGCAAGTTTTTAACCTTTTTGCTACCGGAGGGGCCTGCAATGTATTGCATAGTAACGCACCGCATCACTCTGGCAGTCAACAGGTTAAAAAGCTACAGAATTGTCTTAAATATTTCTCCAAACACAAATCTCCTGCACGATGGGGACTATAAAAAGTGTGTGTAAGGTTACAGGCGCGCAAAGTGAATTATACATGCATTGTAAGGAAAGTAGAGAAATACTCTGTTATAGGTCAGTGTTTAACCTTTTTTGTTAATTATATTGTGAAATTCTGCAGAACCGCAACCCTAATAGCGCGTCTGAGATCAGATGCATTGTAAGGAACCCCAAACCTCTCTAATAGCGCGTCTGAGATCAGATGCATTGTAAGGAACCCCAACCCTCTCTAATAGCGCGTCTGAGATCAGATGCATTGTAAGGAACCCCAACCCTCTCTAATAGCGCGTCTGAGATCAGATGCATTGTAAATTTGGTACAAATTTAAAAATGACCTGAATTTGTAGGGAACCCTTTTAGGTATGCCCGGGAAACCCTTGTTGAAAAAGCACTGCTATAAAGGGACTGATCAATAGGGGGATTGGCCTGTATAGATCCACATTGCAGTCTCCTTTGACAGTAAAGAATTCAAGGTGCAGTGCTACAGTGTATATAAAACAAAACCTAACAGCAGCGACACATTCAGTGCAAACCGCATTGTAACTCTGGTAATGCAGCACCCGTAGAAAATAACAAACATCCATTCCAATGTGAAAATCGGAAACGGGATTTGAACTCCTACGCGCTACATGCGTGTGCGTCTCCATTCCCCTGCCCCAGTATTTGGAGGCAGGGAGCAGGCTGAGATACATTTATTACTGGGGGGTAGAGGAGCAGTCTCCCCACCCTGGGAAGTAGGGGGGCTGGGGGTGTCTCCGGAGCACAGCTCTGGTACCCGGGATATTTGCCTGGAGAGGTAGCGCTGCTACTGTCCCCTCCAGGGGAGACAACACCGCCGTTTCATTCTCCCACATTACACGGACCAATAGAAAGCCGTCAAGTGCCAGCGCTCCAATTCCCGGGATACCGCGGGCATTAAATGCAGTTTGGCGCTGGAGACCGCCCCCCCCCCCCAGTTTGGGAAATGGAGAGTTTTTGGTATGACCAGAAATGAAACAGATGCGAGGCGTGGGACTGCTCCTTTTAGATAGCGGAGACCCCTCTGCCCTTGATCAGGAGTGGTCAACTCCAGTCCCCAAGGCCCCCCCACCCAGGTCAGAAGGATATCCTAGCTTCAGTGCAGGTGGCTCAATCAGTCAAAGACTAAGCCACCTTTGCTGAAGTAGGGACTGATTGAGCCACCTGTACTGAAGCGGGGATATTGCTAAGACCTCACCTGTTGGGGGGGGTGGGTGTTAAGGACTGGAGTTGTGCACCACTGGCCTACTGTAGACCCCCAAGATAGGACCCATTAAACCTGCCACTGCATGTATATCACTTTGGTCCGGGACTGCACCTTTAATAAGAAGACATTTTTACAGATATGCTTCGTCTTCATAATCATGGTCTGCATTTGACAATCAAAAACCACGTGGCCACTCCGAGGTAGGCTGCAAAAACCCAGATGATTCGCTCATACAAAAGAAATCTATATACTGTATGTACATTTACACACAAGGTAGGAAGCCTAGCCCTTCCGGTGGCCCCAGAATGCCTTATCTGGGGCGAAGTAGGCACCAAAAATGACATGGAACAGGAGAAAGTCATTGTAAAATCCAGGAAGTCTTCTCTTTATTGATGTTCAGTGCGTAGAAATGTTAAAACCACCGGTCCTTTTAAATTATATTTACAAATTATTTTTATTTAAAAAAAAAAGTAATATTATTAATAAAGGATTGTTCTGTGTTGGTTCTGACCAAGTTCATCTGCTTGGAAGTGGAGTTAAAAATGCCGTGAAAGTGTCTTGTGTAACCGTCCTCGCTGCCAGAGCGGCGTTGTCACAAGCGTTTTACTCGCAAGTTCACGTGTCCTGGAAGTGGAGAGAGTAACATGTCCGCGTGGCTGTGGCGGTGATAACGGCAGAGCCGGGAGAGAGGAGAATGGTACAGGCCCTGCGTTCCTTTTCTCTCAGTGCTTGTGGTGAAGAGACCTGAAAACGGGTCGGCGAATCCGCGAGGCTAGACTACATGGACCACCCAAACGGTGACACACGTCCCATGTAGGCTTGTGCTATACACAGGAGACGCCTTTATACAGAACGCACTACGCGTAGGTGAATAGCAGTAGAGAGAGTGTAGGAGTGGCAGGTGGAGAGCGGGCTTTCTGCGGGAGGTCTTGGCACAGGTCTGGGATGGGTGGGCTTGGAGTCCCATGCCCCCAGGTGGTCACTAAGAGCAGGGCAGGTGCTGTTTGAGGATTTCCCGCGTGGGGTGTGGTATTCTGTCTGGGAAGCGCACTTGGAACTCCACGATGAGGTCCCCTCGCTGGGTGGGGACTTTGGGGAAGGGCAGACCCTCGCCCCGTAGACGCTTCACAGTGCCAGGCTTAATGATGTCGCTGCAGGGCAGGGGGATGACGCGGCCGTCGATGGTGGGAATGTTCACGGTGCAGCCGCACAAGGCCTGGAGAGACAAACATTCGTTACGTCACTGGGCTGCAAAGTGTCATTTTGCTATGCACAGCGCTATATAGATCTACCTATACACAGCACTATATAGATCTACCTATACACATACAGTGCACACTGATATAACAACGTCCCCTTCTCACGGGGGATTGTAGTTGCCGCAGTTTAGGCCGCGGCAGGTTCACAGACGGACGCTCACTTCGTACCTTCTCTGACTTTCAGGGATAGGGAGGGGAAAGGGTGTGCTTTTATTTTTGAATGGAATACATTTAAATCTGATTATTAGACGTAAACAACTTCCAATTATTTAAAAAAAATATATATTTAACTTTCATTAAAACAGGCAGCGATTCGTTCATACTGAACACATCATTATTGCAATTACAGTAAAAGTCACCAGATGACTGTATGACACAAGGATTCATATTATCCAGGTAAATCATTTACTATACAACCCTAGAAGCGGCCGCACAAAATATAGTGTGTTTATTAATGCAAGTCACAGTGTCCCAGTGTCTACAATACAACCAGAAGCTGGCATCCTGCAGGCACCTGGCATGCAAAGGGTTATTACCCCACATGTTAACCACAGAAATCGGGACATCTTTCCCCCCACCCCCCAAGAGCACATGCTCATTAGCGCTCAGTACCACTTTACTTGCTGCTGCAGACCCAGGGGATTCAACAGAACCTGCCACAGCCGGACTATTCCTGGAAGTGATTTGCGATGCTAAATATAGGAACCAGGACACCGTTCACCTTCACCCCCTCCCCCGGTCATTGTGATGGTGCAGACCCCCTCCCCCGGTCATTGTGATGGTACACTCCACCACCCCCGTTATATTGTGATGGTGGAGAGGACCCCCACCCCCGTTACATTGTGATGGTGGAGACCACCCCCGTTACATTGTGATGGTGCAGACCATCCCCGTTACATTGTGATGGTGGAGGACCACCCCCGTTACATTGTGATGGTGCAGACCACCCCCGTTACATTGTGATGGTGGAGGACCACCCCCGTTACATTGTGATGGTGCAGACCACCACACCCGGTACATAGTGATGGTGCAGACCACCACCCCCGTTACATTGTGATGGTGCAGACCACCACACCCGGTACATTGTGATGGTGCAGACCACCACCCCCGGTACATTGTGATGGTGCAGACCACCACCCCCGGTACATTGTGATGGTGCAGACCACCACCCCCGTTACATTGTGATGGTGCAGACCACCACCCCCGTTACATTGTGATGGTGGAGAGGACCACCACCCCCGTTACATTGTGATGGTGGAGAGGACCACCACCCCGTTACATTGTGATGGTGCAGACCACCACCCCCGTTACATTGTGATGGTACAGAGGACCACCACCCCCGTTACATTGTGATGGTGGAGAGGACTACCACCCCCGGTATATTGTGATGGTGGAGAGGACCACCACCCCCGGTACATTGTGATGGTGGAGAGGACCACCACCCCCGTTACATTGTGATGGTGGAGACCACCACCCCCGGTACATTGTGATGGTGGAGAGGACCACCACCCCCGTTACATTGTGATGGTGGAGAGGACAACCCCCGGTACATTGTGATGGTGGAGAGGACCACCCCCGGTACATTGTGATGGTGGAGAGGACCACCCCCCCGTTACAATGTGATGGTGGAGAGGACCACCCCCGGTACATTGTGATGGTGGAGAGGACCACCACCTCCGGTACATTGTGATGGTGGAGACCACAACCCCCGGTACATTGTGATGGTGGAGAGGACCACCCCCGGTACATTGTGATGGTGGAGAGGACCACCCCCCCGTTACATTGTGATGGTGGAGAGGACCACCCCCGTTACATTGTGATGGTGGAGAGGACCACCCCCGGTACATTGTGATGGTGGAGAGGACCACCCCCGGTACATTGTGATGGTGGAGAGGACCACCCCCCCCGTTACATTGTGATGGTGGAGAGGACCACCCCCGGTACATTGTGATGGTGGAGAGGACCACCACCCCCGGTACATTGTGATGGTGGAGACCACCACCCCCGGTACATTGTGATGGTGGAGAGGACCACCCCCGGTACATTGTGATGGTGGAGAGGACCACCCCCCCGTTACATTGTGATGGTGGAGAGGACCACCACCCCCGGTACATTGTGATGGTGCAGACCACCCCCGTTACATTGTGATGGTGGAGAGGACCACCACCCCCGTTACATTGTGATGGTGGAGAGGACCACCACCCCCGGTACATTTTGATGGTGGAGAGGACCACCACCCCCGGTACATTGTGATGGTGCAGACAACCACCCCTGGTACATTGTGATGGTGGAGAGGACCACCCCCGGTACATTGTGATTGTGGAGAGGACCACCCCCGGTACATTGTGATGGTGGAGAGGACCACCCCCGGTACATTGTAATGGTGGAGAGGACCACCACCCCCGGTACATTGTGATGGTGGAGAGGACCACCACCCCCGGTACATTGTGATGGTGCAGACCACCCCCGGGACATTGTGATGGTGGAGAGGCCCACCACCCCCGGCACATTGTGATGGTGCAGACCACCCCCGGGACATTGTGATGGTGGAGAGGCCCACCACCCCCGGCACATTGTGATGGTGGAGACCACCACCCCCGGTACATTGTGATGGTGGAGAGGACCACCCCCGGTACATTGTAATGGTGGAGAGGACCACCACCCCCGGTACATTGTGATGGTGCAGACCACCCCCGGGACATTGTGATGGTGGAGAGAACCACCACCCCTGGTACATTGTGATGGTGGAGAGGACCACCCCTGGTACATTGTGATGGTGGAGAGGACCACCCCCGGTACATTGTGATGGTGGAGAGGACCACCCCCGGTACATTGTAATGGTGGAGAGGACCACCACCCCCGGTACATTGTGATGGTGGAGAGGACCACCACCCCCGGTACATTGTGATGGTGCAGACCACCCCCGGGACATTGTGATGGTGGAGAGGCCCACCACCCCCGGCACATTGTGATGGTGGAGACCACCACCCCCGGTACATTGTGATGGTGGAGAGGACCACCCCCGGTACATTGTAATGGTGGAGAGGACCACCACCCCCGGTACATTGTGATGGTGCAGACCACCCCCGGGACATTGTGATGGTGGAGAGGACCACCACCCCCGTTACATTGTGATGGTGCAGACCACCACACCCGGTACATTGTGATGGTGCAGACCACCACCCCCGGTACATTGTGATGGTGCAGACCACCACCCCCGGTACATTGTGATGGTGCAGACCACCACCCCCGTTACATTGTGATGGTGCAGACCACCACCCCCGTTACATTGTGATGGTGGAGAGGACCACCACCCCCGTTACATTGTGATGGTGGAGAGGACCACCACCCCGTTACATTGTGATGGTGCAGACCACCACCCCCGTTACATTGTGATGGTGCAGAGGACCACCACCCCCGTTACATTGTGATGGTGGAGAGGACTACCACCCCCGGTATATTGTGATGGTGGAGAGGACCACCACCCCCGGTACATTGTGATGGTGGAGAGGACCACCACCCCCGTTACATTGTGATGGTGGAGACCACCACCCCCGGTACATTGTGATGGTGGAGAGGACCACCACCCCCGTTACATTGTGATGGTGGAGAGGACCACCCCCGGTACATTGTGATGGTGGAGAGGACCACCCCCGGTACATTGTGATGGTGGAGAGGACCACCCCCCCCGTTACATTGTGATGGTGGAGAGGACCACCCCCGGTACATTGTGATGGTGGAGAGGACCACCACCTCCGGTACATTGTGATGGTGGAGACCACAACCCCCGGTACATTGTGATGGTGGAGAGGACCACCCCCGGTACATTGTGATGGTGGAGAGGACCACCCCCCCGTTACATTGTGATGGTGGAGAGGACCACCCCCGTTACATTGTGATGGTGGAGAGGACCACCCCCGGTACATTGTGATGGTGGAGAGGACCACCCCCGGTACATTGTGATGGTGGAGAGGACCACCCCCCCCGTTACATTGTGATGGTGGAGAGGACCACCCCCGGTACATTGTGATGGTGGAGAGGACCACCACCCCCGGTACATTGTGATGGTGGAGACCACCACCCCCGGTACATTGTGATGGTGGAGAGGACCACCCCCGGTACATTGTGATGGTGGAGAGGACCACCCCCCCGTTACATTGTGATGGTGGAGAGGACCACCACCCCCGGTACATTGTGATGGTGCAGACCACCCCCGTTACATTGTGATGGTGGAGAGGACCACCACCCCCGTTACATTGTGATGGTGGAGAGGACCACCACCCCCGGTACATTTTGATGGTGGAGAGGACCACCACCCCCGGTACATTGTGATGGTGGAGAGGACCACCACCCCCGGTACATTGTGATGGTGCAGACAACCACCCCTGGTACATTGTGATGGTGGAGAGGACCACCCCCGGTACATTGTGATGGTGGAGAGGACCACCCCCGGTACATTGTGATGGTGGAGAGGACCACCCCCGGTACATTGTAATGGTGGAGAGGACCACCACCCCCGGTACATTGTGATGGTGGAGAGGACCACCACCCCCGGTACATTGTGATGGTGCAGACCACCCCCGGGACATTGTGATGGTGGAGAGGCCCACCACCCCCGGCACATTGTGATGGTGCAGACCACCCCCGGGACATTGTGATGGTGGAGAGAACCACCACCCCTGGTACATTGTGATGGTGGAGAGGACCACCCCTGGTACATTGTGATGGTGGAGAGGACCACCCCCGGTACATTGTGATGGTGGAGAGGACCACCCCCGGTACATTGTAATGGTGGAGAGGACCACCACCCCCGGTACATTGTGATGGTGGAGAGGACCACCACCCCCGGTACATTGTGATGGTGCAGACCACCCCCGGGACATTGTGATGGTGGAGAGGCCCACCACCCCCGGCACATTGTGATGGTGCAGACCACCCCCGGGACATTGTGATGGTGGAGAGGCCCACCACCCCCGGCACATTGTGATGGTGGAGACCACCACCCCCGGTACATTGTGATGGTGGAGAGGACCACCCCCGGTACATTGTAATGGTGGAGAGGACCACCACCCCCGGTACATTGTGATGGTGCAGACCACCCCCGGGACATTGTGATGGTGGAGAGGACCACCACCCCCGGTACATTGTGATGGTGGAGAGGACCACCACCCCCGGTACATTGTGATGGTGGAGAGGACCACCCCCGGTACATTGTGATGGTGGAGAGGACCACCCCCGGTACATTGTGATGGTGGAGAGGACCACCCCCGGTACATTGTGATGGTGGAGAGGACCACCACCCCCGGTACATTGTGATGGTGGAGAGGACCACCACCCCCGGTACATTGTGATGGTGCAGACCACCACCCCCGGTACATTGTGATGGTGCAGACCACCACCCCCGTTACATTGTGATGGTGGAGAGGACCACCACCCCCGTTACATTGTGATGGTGGAGAGGACCACCCCCGTTACATTGTGATGGTGGAGAGGACCACCCCCGTTACATTGTGATGGTGCAGACCACCCCCCCGGTACATTGTGATGGTGGAGAGGACCACCACCTCCGGTACATTGTGATGGTGGAGAGGACCACCCCCCCCCCCCCGGTACATTGTGATGGTGGAGAGGACCACCACCCCCGGTACATTGTGATGGTGGAGAGGACCACCACCCCCAGTACATTGTGATGGTGCAGACCACCACCCCCGTTACATTGTGATGGTGGAGAGGACCACCACCCCCGTTACATTGTGATGGTGGAGAGGACCACCACCCCCGTTACATTGTGATGGTGGAGAGGACCACAACCCCCGGTACATTGTGATGGTGGAGAGGACCACCCCCCCCCGGTACATTGTGATGGTGGAGAGGACCACCACCCCCAGTACATTGTGATGGTGCAGACCACCACCCCCGGTATATTGTGATGGTGGAGAGGACCACCACCCCCAGTACATTGTGATGGTGCAGACCACCACCCCCGTTACATTGTGATGGTGGAGACCACCACCCCCGGTACATTGTGATGGTGGAGAGGCCCACCACCCCCGGTACATTGTGATGGTGGAGAGGACCACCCCCGGTACATTGTGATGGTGGAGAGGACCACCCCCGGTACATTGTGATGGTGGAGAGGCCCACCACCCCCGGTACATTGCGATGGTGGAGAGGACCACCACCCCCGGTACATTGTGATGGTGCAGACCACCACCCCCGGTACATTGTGATGGTGGAGAGGACCACCCCCCCCGGTACATTGTGATGGTGGAGAGGACCACCACCCCCGGTACATTGTGATGGTGGAGAGGACCACCCCCGGTACATTGTGATGGTGCAGACCATCCCCGGTACATTGTGATGGTGGAGAGGACCACCCCCGTTACATTGTGATGGTGGAGAGGACCACCACCCCCGGTACATTGTGATGGTGGAGACCACCACCCCCGGTACATTGTGATGGTGCAGACCACCCCCGGTACATTGTGATGGTGCAGACCACCACCCCCGGTACATTGTGATGGTGCAGACCACCACCCCCGTTACATTGTGCTGGTGGAGAGGCCCACCACCCCCGGTACATTGTGATGGTGCAGACCACCACCCCCGTTACATTGTGATGGTGGAGAGGACCACCCCCGTTACATTGTGATGGTGCAGACCACCACCCCCGGTACATTGTGATGGTGGAGAGGACCACCCCCGGTACATTGTGATGGTGCAGACCACCACCCCCGTTACATTGTGATGGTGGAGAGGACCACCCCCGTTACATTGTGATGGTGCAGACCACCACCCCCAGTACATTGTGATGGTGGAGACCACCACCCCCGGTACATTGTGATGGTGGAGAGGACCACCCCCGGTACATTATGATGGTGCAGACCACCACCCCCGGTACATTGTGATGGTGCAGACCACCACCCCCGGTACATTGTGATGGTGGAGAGGACCACCCCCCCCGGTACATTGTGATGGTGGAGAGGACCACCACCCCCGGTACATTGTGATGGTGGAGAGGACCACCCCCGGTACATTGTGATGGTGCAGACCATCCCCGGTACATTGTGATGGTGGAGAGGACCACCCCCGTTACATTGTGATGGTGGAGAGGACCACCACCCCCGGTACATTGTGATGGTGGAGACCACCACCCCCGGTACATTGTGATGGTGCAGACCACCCCCGGTACATTGTGATGGTGCAGACCACCACCCCCGGTACATTGTGATGGTGCAGACCACCCCCGGTACATTGTGATGGTGCAGACCACCACCCCCGTTACATTGTGCTGGTGGAGAGGCCCACCACCCCCGGTACATTGTGATGGTGCAGACCACCACCCCCGGTACATTGTGATGGTGCAGACCACCACCCCCGTTACATTGTGATGGTGGAGAGGACCACCACCCCCGGTACATTGTGATGGTGGAGAGGACCACCACCCCCGGTACATTGTGATGGTGCAGACCACCACCCCCGTTACATTGTGATGGTGCAGACCACCACCCCCGTTACATTGTGATGGTGGAGAGGACCACCCCCCCCGGTACATTGTGATGGTGGAGGACCACCCCCGTTACATTGTGATGGTGCAGACCACCCCCGGTACATTGTGATGGTGGAGAGGACCACCACCCCCGTTACATTGTGATGGTGCAGACCACCACCCCCGGTACATTGTGATGGTGGAGAGGACCAACCCCGTTACATTGTGATGGTGCAGACCACCACCCCCGCTACATTGTGATGGTGGAGACCACCACCCCCGTTACATTGTGATGGTGGAGAGGACCACCACCCCCGGTACATTGTGATGGTGCGGAGAATCACTGCTTTTTCATCAGGTCTACACCCTCACAGTGCAGCCCACTGTAACCATAACTGAGGGGGGCTCAAATCCAGGCCTCAAGCCCCCCCAACAGGTCAAGTTTTCAGGATCTCTCTGCTTCAGCACAGGTGGCTCAATCAGTCCCTGCTTCAGCCCAGGTAGCTCAGAGGCTCAGCCTTCGACTGAGCCATCTGTGCTGAAACTGGAATATCCTGAAAACCTGACCTGTTGGGGGGGCTTGAGGCCTGGAGCCCCCCTGCCTTAACTCATTGTTTAACATTGGTGAAAAAGATGCACATTTCCTGCTGATCCCTCCTCAAAAGTTGCCAGTCAAGATGGTCAGCGTGCGTGTGGTCACCCGTTTGGGTCACCGCACGATTCTTAATGGCCAGAATCATTCCCAGGGGCCAAGCCGATTATTCCTCAACAAATACACTTTTATAGGAAGCCTTATTTTTAGAATACTTATTTCAATACTTTAATACAGACCTGACCGCGTTCCCCGAGGAGATTACACCCTGACCGCGTTCCCCGAGGAGATTACACCCTGACCGCGTTCCCCGAGGAGATTACACCCTGACCGCGTTCCCCGAGGAGATTACACCCTGACCGCGTTCCCCGAGGAGATTACACCCTGACCGCGTTCCCCGAGGAGATTACACCCTGACCGCGTTCCCCGAGGAGATTACACCCTGACCGCGTTCCCCGAGGAGATTACACCCTGACCGCGTTCCCCGAGGAGATTACACCCTGACCGCGTTCCCCGAGGAGATTACACCCTGACCGCGTTCCCCGAGATTACACCCTGACCGCGTTCCCCGAGGAGATTACACCCTGACCGCGTTCCCCGAGATTACACCCTGACCGCGTTCCCCGAGATTACACCCTGACCGCGTTCCCCGAGGAGATTACACCCTGACCGCGTTCCCCGAGGAGATTACACCCTGACCGCGTTCCCCGAGGAGATTACAACCTGACCGCGTTCCCCGAGATTACACCCTGACCGCGTTCCCCGAAGAGATTACACCCTGACCGCGTTCCCCGAAGAGATTACACCCTGACCGCGTTCCCCGAGGAGATTACACCCTGACCGCGTTCCCCGAGGAGATTACACCCTGACCGCGTTCCCCGAGGAGATTACAACCTGACCGCGTTCCCCGAGATTACACCCTGACCGCGTTCCCCGAGGAGATTACCCCCTGACCGCGTTCCCCGAGGAGATTACACCCTGACCGCGTTCCCCGAGGAGATTACACCCTGACCGCGTTCCCTGAGATTACACCCTGACCGCGTTCCCCGAGGAGATTACACCCTGACCGCGTTCCCCGAGGAGATTACACCCTGACCGCGTTTCCCGAGGAGATTACACTCTGACCGCGTTCCCCGAGGAGATTACACCCTGACCGCGTTCCCCGAGGAGATTACACCCTGACCGCGTTCCCCGAGGAGATTACACCCTGACCGCGTTCCCCGAGGAGATTACACCCTGACCGCGTTCCCCGAGGAGATTACACCCTGACCGCGTTCCCCGAGGAGATTACACCCTGACCGCGTTCCCCGAGGAGATTACACCCTGACCGCGTTCCCCGAGGAGATTACACCCTGACCGCGTTCCCCGAGGAGATTACACCCTGACCGCGTTCCCTCAGGCAGAGAGAGAGCAGTCACGAGCAGCAGACACCGGCAGTGACACCAGCACTGCTCCCTCGCTCCAGTTTGACATATTGATCTCTCTGGGTGTCTCTTGGCAAATTAGCAAAGAATACACCCAGTACAGACAGGATTGGGCCTTTAAATAAAACACAGGCGTCACGGTCGGGTCATTGAATACTGTATGGCACAAACCGGTTATCCTCCTTGGCAAATACAATGACTAAGTGTGGCATTTTTTTGCACCAACATGGCACATCCTATTGAAAATCTCAAGAAATTGCCAAACTTCTTTCAGCTCGTAAAAAGGGACTATAATCCCCGGCTGTGTCTATTTTAGTTGTTTCTAGGTAAAACCCTATTTGAATTGTTTGTCTCCAAATCACCCCTTGAAGTCTCGTAATTAAATTCAGCTTTGTCACTTAGACAGGACAACACCCTGCTTAGAAAAACCATCTGTTTTAATGTCGCTCACATGTGCTAATTACATTTTAGAAGTATATAAGTAAGCACACAGCAGCCATGTTTGAAGTAGAATGTTAATGCTAGAGTTTAAAAGGGAGTTCAAAAGGACTGGACAAGTGGACAAGTGGACAACACCTATTGGCCCTGATTCCTGAATTTGATCTACGCTGCAAAGGAGGATATCATCCATCCCAGACTGCACATCTCAGCACTTTACTATTTATATTTGCTGTGACCTCACTTCTTTTCAAATTCTGCACTTCTTTCTACCAGGCTCATTATGTCTCCAACTCTATTCATATATCTCCATCTCTCCTTCCTTCACCACTTCTCAGTTCACATGAACTCCTCTCTTACCTGCGCCCTCTGTCACTACACAGCTATACCCCCTGCACTAAAACACACCCCTATAAATCATCCTCACACATCCTCTTTCTATCCCTGCGTATCCTCCTTGCTTCTGGGGATATCTCTCCCAATCCTGGTCCCTGCCTTATTTCTACATGCTCTCGTCCTCGCCTCCCACATGCAACTTCTACTCCTTCTGGTGTCAACCCCTCTAACCTCATACCCATCCCCTGCCACCCTCCCTCCTCTCTCCCTTTCTCCTGTGCCCTTTGGAATGCTCGCTCCCTCTCTAACAAGTGCCTCTCTGTGCATGACTTCTTTCTCTCTCACTCCCTGCTCCTATTTGCCATAACTGAGACCTGGCTCACTCAGTCTGACTCTGCTCTGGAAGCTGCCCTCTCTCCCACACTCTGCGCCCTGATGGCAGGGGTGGGGGCATGGGGCTCCTGCTCTCCTCTATCTGCCGTTACCGAACCCTTTCTATTCCTCCCTTTCTTGCTTGCTTTTCCCTCCTTGGAGGCTCACACTGTCCAGATATTCTCTCCTCTCCCTGGTCATGTGGCGGTTATCTATCACCCACCTACCTCTACTCATCCCCCCTCTGCCTTTCTCTCTCACTTTGAATCTTGGCTCTCTTTCTTTCTCTCCTCCGACTCCCCTGTTCTTCTCCTTGGAGACTGCCACATTGATGAACCCTCTCTACCTTGGGCTGCTCGCTTTCTCTCTCCAACCTTCTTTTGGCCTTCAACAGTGGACTGCAGCCAGCACACACAAGGATGGCCACTAGCTAGATCTGGTTTTCACTAAACTTTTCTCACTCTGATTTCTCCATTTCCCCTTTTCCTCTCTCTGACCATCACCTCATCTCTTTTTCTCTCTCTCCCTTCTCCATCTCCCCGTTGTTTCTGCAGAAACCTGCACTTTATTAATCTACCATCCTTTGATTACACTTTACGTTCCTCTCTCTCCTCTCTCAGTTCTAATCCAGACCCTGACAAATTGGTCAGGAACTACAACTCTGCCTTATCCTCCTCTCTCGATCTTCATGCCCCGCTTTCTCTCTGCTATCCTCGCCCTTATAACCCCAGACCCTGGCTAAATTCCCACATGCGCATGCTACGTTCCTCCACTCGTTCCTCTGAATGCCTCTGGAGGAAATCTCACACTCTCGAAGATTTCCTTCACTACAAATTTATGCTGTCCTGTTTCAACTCTGCCCTCTCAAGCTAAACAAACCTACTTTTCTTCACTAATCAACACGCACAAATCTAACCCACGACAACGACTCTTCCCTGTCTTTGACTCTCTACTAAAACCACCTGCAGCTGCTTCTTCTTCCTCCATCTCACCTCAGGACTTTGCTGACTATTTTAAGGAAAAGGTGGAATCCATACGTCAGAACATCCCCTCTGTTTCCTCTTCTCATCCTAGACCGCTTCCCAACTCTCCTACTGCCTTCCACGACTCTTTTTCCGCTGTCTCAGAGGATGCGTCACTGCTGATCTCTTCTCCCTCTACCACTTGCCCTCTTCACCCCATTCCCTCCCATCTCTTAAAACCTCTGGCTCCTACTATAATCCCTACACTCACACACATTTTTAACTCCTCCCTCTACTCTGGTACCTTTCCCTTCTCCTTCAAACATCTCCTTCAAACATGCAACAGTTCTACCATTACTCAAAAACAGCAAGCTTGACCCTACCTGTCTTTCTAACTATCAACCTGTCTCCCTCCTGCATTTTGCCTCTAAACTCCTTGAACGTCTTGTATTCTCTCGCTTGCTCAACTTTCTCAACACCTATTCTCTCCTAGACCCAATACAATATGGCTTCCGCACTGCTCACTCGACTGATACAGCCCTCACTAAAATAACTAATGACCTCCATGCTGCCAAAGACAGAGGTCATTACACTCTGCTCATATTACTCGACCTCTCTGCAGCATTTGACACCGTGGACCACCCTCTTCTCCTTCACATTCTCCATACTCTTGGTATTCGTAACAAAGCTCTATCCTGAATCTCCTCTTACCTCTCCCATTGTACTTTCAGTTTCTCCTCTGTAAACACCTCCTCCATCGATCTCTCTGTGGGGGTACCCCAGGTCTCTGTCCTGGGACCTCTTCTCTTTTCTCTTTACACACTCTCTCTAGGTGACCTAATCACATCTCTTTGGTTTAAATATAACCTCTATGCTGATGACACAAATGTACTTTTCTACCCCTGACCTTACACCTGCTATACAGACCAAAGTTTCTGAATGTCTCTCTGCGATATCATCCTGGTTGGCCCTCCGCCGCTTTAAACTCAACATGGCAAAAACAGAGCTCCTCATACTTCCTCCCAAACTTGGCCCTACTACCTCCTTCCACATACTGTTGGAAGTACGATCATTCACCCAGTAGCCCAAGCACTCTGCCTAGGGGTCACAATCAACTCCTCTCTCACATTCAAAACGTTTCTAAAACCTATTGCTTTTTCCTCTGCAATATAACAAAGACACGCCATTTCCTCTGTTGCTCGACTGCTAAAACTCTGACTCAGGCCCTCATTCTCTCCCGTCTCAATTACTGTAACCTCCTGCTGTCCGGCCTTCCTGCCTCTCACCTGTCTCCCCTACAATCTATCCTAAACGCTGCTGCCAGAATCACTCTACTCTTTCCTAAATCTGTCTCCGCGTCTCCCCTCCTGAAATCACTCTCCTTGCTTCCTATCAAATCCCGCATCTCACACTCAATTCTCCTCCTCACTTTTAAAGCTTTACACTCTTCTGCCCCTCCTTACATCTCAGCCCTAATTTCTCGTTATGCACCATCCCGACTCTTGCGTTCTGCTCAAGGATGTCTTCTCTCTACTCCCTTTGTATCTAAAGCCCTCTCCCGCCTTAAACCTTTCTCACCGATTGCCCCACACCTCTGGAATGCCCTTCTCCTCAGTACCCGACTAGCACCCTCCCTATCCACCTTTAAGACCGACCTTAAGACACACTTGCTTAAAGAAGCACGAGTAGCACCGTGGCTAATACTATACATATGATGCTTAAAGCTTGGCCCCTTGCAGACGCACTTACCAAAATGCCCTCCTACTGTCTCTGCATGTTCCTCCTACCTACCAATTAGATTGTAAGCTCTTCGGAGCAGGGACTCCTTTTTGAAATGTTACTTTTATCTCAAGCACTTATTCCCATGACATGTTATTTATATTATCTGTTATTTATATATGATTGTCACGTGTATTACTGCTGTGAAGCGCTATGTACACAAATGGCGCTATATAAATAAAGACATACATACATATATACAATACATTGCCTCCCCTCTGCCTGCTGAGATTCGAGAACAGGGGTGTTCAACTCCTGTCCTCAAGCCCCCCCAATGGGTCAGGTTTTCAGGATATCCCAGCTTCAGCACAGGTGGCTCACCGCCTTTGCTGAAGCTGGGTTATCCTGAAAACCTGACCTGTTGGGGGGGGGGGGGGGGGGAGAAGTGCGCCCCTGAAGTAGAACGTCTCTGCCCAGGTTTTTAATCTAGAAAAAAAAAATAGTTTATGTAAAAAGCCTCCACCCTACAAAGACGTGCACAGTTCTGAGCGGGAGACAGCAAATAACAGGTTAAGTTCGGCCTCCTGTATGGGTCGTACAGAAACCCCGCAGCTTGTTATTCTGGGGATTGGGTTACAGATCTAATTAGTAGGGTCTGCTCTGGGAAATCTATTCTGAGGAGCAACAGGATGTTTTAACTTGAGCCCTTGCACCATCCGACTATTTTTACAGCCGGTCCAATGTATATTTCTGCAGCATTAGGCCACGCAAAATATCCTCACGTTAACCCCTTGGCAGCCACAGGGGCCTGCAACACATCGCTTGGCAAACACTTCTCTTTTATATCGTATCATATTGTAGCGATAGTGGAAGCTTCTATGTATCTGGTATACTGCTACAAATGTATAATATACGTATCTTTTTCATGCGGTGGCTGTCTATATACTTATTTAACACATGCTACCTTTTCTTGTGATCGTTACATGAACAGAAACACACACCGGGCCCATATTCCTATCCGCTGGAAACCCCCGGAGCGGCTGGGATTTCTGGCTTTCATACTTAGCCTTAGGTCCCTTACGCCAGTCTTAAAGGGCCACCAACAGGTCAGGCTTTCAGAATATCCCTGCTTCAGCGCAGGTGGCTCAGTCAAAGACAGCTACCAGTGCTGAAAAGCCACCGTTGGTGTCTTCGACTGAGCCACCTGTGCTGAAGCAGGGATATTCTGACCTGTTGGCGGCACTTGAAGGCTGGAGTTGGCCCACCCTGGTCTACCCCAAGCAGCTTTGAACTCGCTTACTGTATTCTGCCCTAGCACAAGTTGGGAGACTATGCCACGAATCCACCATGCTTTCAGTGAAGAGGCTGTTCCCATTTCCCCTGTCTCCCACCTCCCGAGCACGGCCTCTTATTCCTGCCTTCCTCTCTGAAGTTACCCCCCTCCTCCCCACCTCTAAGCTGCACGTGTCCCAGTGAGAGATTCGGTGACATTCTTCATTATCGCTGCCACTGAATCCTATGGAAACTCCCACTTACAAAATGCTGAAACGGATCGGAAGAGGAAGCCTGGGTGTGTATCGGGATATTGGGAGAGATAAAACCGTGCAGCACACTTTGCAGATGGGTGTGTATCGGGATATACGGAGAGATAAAACCGTGCAGCACACTTTGCAGATGGGTGTGTATCGGGATATACGGAGAGATAAAACCGTGCAGCACACTTTGCAGATGGGTGTGTATCGGGATATTGGGAGAGATAAAACCGTGCAGCACACTTTGCAGATGGGTGTGTATCGGGATATTGGGAGAGATAAAACCGTGCAGCACACTTAGCAGATGGGTGTGTATCGGGATATACGGAGCGATAAAACCGTGCAGCACACTTTGCAGATGAATGTGTATCGGGATATACGGAGCGATAAAACCGTGCAGCACACTTTGCAGATGGGTGTGTATCGGGATATACGGAGCGATAAAACCGTGCAGCACACTTTGCAGATGAATGTGTATCGGGATATTGGGAGAGATAAAACCGTGCAGCACACTTTGCAGATGGGTGTGTATCGGGATATTGGGAGAGATAAAACCGTGCAGCACACTTAGCAGATGGGTGTGTATCGGGATATTGGGAGAGATAAAACCGTGCAGCACACTTTGCAGATGGGTGTGTATCGGGATATACGGAGCGATAAAACCGTGCAGCACACTTTGCAGATGGGTGTGTATCGGGATATTGGGAGAGATAAAACCGTGCAGCACACTTTGCAGATGGGTGTGTATCGGGATATACGGAGCGATAAAACCGTGCAGCACACTTTGCAGATGAATGTGTATCGGGATATACGGAGCGATAAAACCGTGCAGCACACTTTGCAGATGGGTGTGTATCGGGATATTGGGAGAGATAAAACCGTGCAGCACACTTTGCAGATGGGTGTGTATCGGGATATTGGGAGAGATAAAACCGTGCAGCACACTTTGCAGATGGATGTGTATCGGGATATTGGGAGAGATAAAACCGTGCAGCACACTTTGCAGATGGGTGTGTATCGGGATATTGGGAGAGATAAAACCGTGCAGCACACTTTGCAGATGGGTGTGTATCGGGATATTGGGAGAGATAAAACCGTGCAGCACACTTTGCAGATGGGTGTGTATCGGGATATTGGGAGAGATAAAACCGTGCAGCACACTTAGCAGATGGGTGTGTATCGGGATATACGGAGCGATAAAACCGTGCAGCACACTTTGCAGATGGGTGTGTATCGGGATATACGGAGCGATAAAACCGTGCAGCACACTTTGCAGATGGATGTGTATCGGGATATACGGAGCGATAAAACCGTGCAGCACACTTTGCAGAAGGATGTGTATCGGGATATACGGAGCGATAAAACCGTGCAGCACACTTTGCAGATGGATGTGTATCGGGATATACGGAGCGATAAAACCGTGCAGCACACTTTGCAGAAGGATGTGTATCGGGATATACGGAGCGATTAAAACCGTGCAGCACACTTAGCAGATGGGTGTGTATCGGGATATACGGAGCGATAAAACCGTGCAGCACACTTTGCAGATGAATGTGTATCGGGATATACGGAGCGATAAAACCGTGCAGCACACTTTGCAGATGGGTGTGTATCGGGATATTGGGAGAGATAAAACCGTGCAGCACACTTTGCAGATGGGTGTGTATCGGGATATTGGGAGAGATAAAACCGTGCAGCACACTTAGCAGATGGGTGTGTATCGGGATATACGGAGCGATAAAACCGTGCAGCACACTTTGCAGATGGGTGTGTATCGGGATATACGGAGCGATAAAACCGTGCAGCACACTTTGCAGATGGATGTGTATCGGGATATACGGAGCGATAAAACCGTGCAGCACACTTTGCAGAAGGATGTGTATCGGGATATACGGAGCGATAAAACCGTGCAGCACACTTTGCAGATGGGTGTGTATCGGGATATACGGAGCGATAAAACCGTGCAGCACACTTTGCAGATGGGTGTGTATCGGGATATACGGAGCGATAAAACCGTGCAGCACACTTTGCAGATGGGTGTGTATCGGGATATTGGGAGCGATAAAACCGTGCAGCACACTTTGCAGATGGGTGTGTATCGGGATATACGGAGCGATAAAACCGTGCAGCACACTTTGCAGATGGGTGTGTATCGGGATATTGGGAGAGATAAAACCGTGCAGCACACTTAGCAGATGGGTGTGTATCGGGATATACGGAGAGATAAAACCGTGCAGCACACTTTGCAGATGGGTGTGTATCGGGATATTGGGAGAGATAAAACCGTGCAGCACACTTTGCAGATGGGTGTGTATCGGGATATTGGGAGAGATAAAACCGTGCAGCACACTTAGCAGATGGGTGTGTATCGGGATATACGGAGCGATAAAACCGTGCAGCACACTTTGCAGATGGGTGTGTATCGGGATATACGGAGCGATAAAACCGTGCAGCACACTTTGCAGATGGATGTGTATCGGGATATACGGAGCGATAAAACCGTGCAGCACACTTTGCAGAAGGATGTGTATCGGGATATACGGAGCGATAAAACCGTGCAGCACACTTTGCAGATGGGTGTGTATCGGGATATACGGAGCGATAAAACCGTGCAGCACACTTTGCAGATGGGTGTGTATCGGGATATACGGAGCGATAAAACCGTGCAGCACACTTTGCAGATGGGTGTGTATCGGGATATTGGGAGCGATAAAACCGTGCAGCACACTTTGCAGATGGGTGTGTATCGGGATATACGGAGCGATAAAACCGTGCAGCACACTTTGCAGATGGGTGTGTATCGGGATATTGGGAGAGATAAAACCGTGCAGCACACTTAGCAGATGGGTGTGTATCGGGATATACGGAGAGATAAAACCGTGCAGCACACTTTGCAGATGGGTGTGTATCGGGATATTGGGAGAGATAAAACCGTGCAGCACACTTTGCAGATGGGTGTGTAGCTGCGGCTGTGCGTAGCTGCGGCCGTGCGTAGCTGCGGCGGTGCGGAGCTGCGGCTGTGTGTAGCTGCGGCTGTGTGTAGCTATCACTCCTGTGCGAATCCCTCAGCAGCTCCGGGTAAAAATACACACGGCTCTAAATAGCTCCGGTGGAAATTCTCGCACTATCTACCAGGTGGAAGAGAGGGGGGAGAGAAGGGGGAGAGAGGAGGGAGAGAGGCGAGGGGGAGGAGGAGGAGAGAAAAAGCAGCAGGCGCTGTGCAGTGCTGTGTATACAACATCCCACACGTCAGTAAGGAGAGGGATGCAGACAGAAGTTGTATAAACCCAGTAACTTGTACATTACATATGCTTTCAGTCCTAGAGTGCGGTATCACTGGACATCGGGAGGCATATGCATGCCGTGCCCCCTGGGGTGGAAGGTTGACCACCCTCTATATCGGGTGCTCCTGGCTGGCGTGGCAGCTTTTAAGGTGCTGAAGGGAACACGTTATTAATATGACTAAGGATCAGCTGGGCAAAGTAACAGGGAGGTAAGATCATCGTCCTGAGAACAAGTGTCCCCGCAGGTTACTCGTTAGATGGTCTCACACGGCAGGGCAATGGGGCCGTGGCATGTTTGTATGGTTCTATGAATGCCACAGAGAGAGGAGGCCAGGACCCTGGGACAGACACATTCATACCCCTTCTCCTGTCCGAGATCAGGCCCTGCTACCACTTACTACCCCCCCGCCATCCCCCCCCCCCCACCAGGCTATTGGTGCTGGGAACACAAGTTTAATCTCATTTCTCGCTCATCTAAATAAGATAGGTAAGAGTTTCAAAATACAAATCCCGCGTGTGGGCACAGTCACGTGTCTCAGGCGGGTCCACAGCCCTGCCACTCCCCATTATCTCTTAACATACAGTGTGTACACTGCAGCCAGGGATTCTGGGTAATGACATGCAAATGAGCAGTCCGGTTTTTTTTTTTTGCACCTTATCCATTTTAACATGGATCCCAATGTCTACTATTTTACACCGCTATTAAAGCAAAGCTTGGGGTAAAGAAGGTTTGTTTTTTAATCTGTGCAGTGGAGGGTGTGTGCGCCACTTCCTTGAAATAGCTTGGTACAGGGGCGCTCAACTCCAATCCTCCAGCCCCCTCCCCCCCCCCCCCCCCCCCCCCCCAAGCAGGTCAGGGTTTCAGGATATCCCTGCTTCAGCACAGGTGGCTCAATCAGAGGCTCAGTCTGACGGGGCCACCTGACCTGTTGGGGGAGCCTTGCGGGCCGAGCCGAGCATCCCGCCCTTATCATCGTGTTCTACACAAGTGAGCCGCTGGCAATAATATGCTCCGTGGGCTGAATACGTGTGGGATATGGACCAGGATCCCTCACTGCTCTGTGAAAGCGGGCGGGAACGTGAGGGATTTGGGAGAGGTTTAGTTACAGTGTATACTTTGCTCCCAAATAGGGAGTCCTCTCTCCGTTGAGACACTTACTGTCTGCAAGTCACAGGTTATTATCCTGCAACCGGCCGCCTCATCATCACCCAACTATTAGGCCTTGTCCATAGCGACCGCGGAGCGAGCAAGAGACGGCTCCTCTGTGAGGCTGTCCATAGTGCGCGGGATGGAAGCAAGGATTTTTGTCTTTTGGGGTGGCGGCCGCGTCACGTGGGCGGTTCAGCACGAGGGCGAACTGGCCTCGCAACATCATGGCCACGTCTCCCGCATCATAGCAATGCCACAGATCGCCTCTACAGCAGGCGTGCGTGACACCATGCGCTCCACCGCGCGCGGCTGCACTCTGGACTTAGCCTTACAATGTCCCCAATATCCACAATTCCTGGGGGAGATCAGCGCCCCTGAATTATAAAACTGCACGATCCGATCCCTCCGAGACTGGAGCAAAGGAGATTTCAGCAGCAACAAAGGAAAGGGATCTGTACAGTAAGGGCAGTTACAGTGTGGAACTCATTACCCATGGAGACGGTGACGGCAGATACAATAGATCTGTTCAAAAAAACAATTCTTGGAGTCGGGAAGGAATTTATTTTCCCCTTATGAGATATAATTAAATGATGTGTCACTGGGGTTTCTGTTTGCCCTCCTTTGGATCAATATACTGTAAGTACGGATATAGGAGAGTATCTGTCGTCTAAATTTAGCGTAGTTTGCATTGAGGGACGTATGTCTTTTTTTCAACCTCATCTACTATGTAACCCAGGGGGGCGCAAAGTTTTTGACCTGCACCCCCCCCCCCCGCCTCATAGCCCCAGCGTTCGCACCTCCTCTCCCCTACGACGCCGCGAGTCATGTGATGCGCGTGCTCATGGCGACGCTTCACGGCACACGACGCCGTGTTGCCATGGCTACGCCGAAGACCCGGCTGGCAGCAGGTAAGGGATGTTATAGAGGCCTCACGCCTCCCCCGGCACTTATTTTAAATGCCCTGGAGAAGGGCGTGGGGCCTCAAAACAGCCACGCCCTCCTAGAAAATCTTGCGCCCCCCAGATGTAACCTACAATGCCGGTAATGCTGAGACATATTGACTTTGCTTTTTAATGTCAAGCACATGCACCGGGTCGTCTGCCACGAGGCACCTTCTAGTCCATTCAAATCAATGGTCTGTAAAGGCATCTCCCAGCGCCAGAAGGTCTCCCAGCGCCAGAAGAAGGTCTCCCAGCGCCAGAAGAAGGTCTCCCAGCGCCAGAAGAAGGTCTCCCAGCGCCAGAAGAAGGTCTCCCAGCGCTAGAAGAAGGTCTCCCAGCGCTAGAAGGTCTCCCAGCGCCAGAAGATCTCCCAGCGCCAGAAGGTCTCCCAGCGCCAGAAGGTCTCCCAGCGCCAGAAGGTCTCCCAGCGCCAGAAGGTCTCCCAGCGCCAGAAGGTCTCCCAGCGCCAGAAGGTGTTTTATGGTAGGGGCCTGCTCAGTAAATATGGGCCATTGTGTCTCTTAGGTTTCTAACGGGCCGTACCTGATATGATAAGTGGCCTCGCTCACGCTGCCCTCTTATCACACACGAAGAGTCTCCACAGTTATTTTAAAGGAGGAGCCTAGTGGTAACACCTCTGCATTCCCAGCTGGTAACCATTGTTCAATCCCCAGTCTGGGCTCCTTGTGCCTCAGGCATGAACCATTAGGCTAGGTCCCCAGTGGCCGCTGCGGCGGGTGCTAGGGCGTGCGCGCCACACACCACAGCCCTCTATGGGGCAGACCTGGAGGGGAGAGGCAGCGGAGGCGAAGCGCGGCACGGTAGAGGGGAGAGGCGATGGGCGGTAGAGGGGAGTGGCTGTGGAGGGGAGAGGCGCAGGGCGAGGGAGGTGAGGCACGGTAGAGGGGAGAGGCGATACGTGGTTGAGGGGAGAGGCGCGGTAGAGGAGAGAGGCGCGGTAGAGGGAAGGGGAAAGGTGGTAGATGGAAGGGAAGAGGGAGGCGAGGTAGAGGGGCGAAGCGTGGTAGAGGATAGGGGCGGGGGAGGCGAGGCGCGGTAGAGGAGAGCGGCGGGGGAGGCAGAGGCGCGGTAGAGGGGGGGGAGGGGAGGCAGAGGCGCGGTAGAGGGGAGCGGTGGGGGAGGCTAGGCGCGGTAGAGGGGGGGGCGGGGGAGGCAGAGGCGCGGTAGGTGGGAGGCGAGGGGCGATAGAGGCAGGAATTTATTTCCAAGGTACAAGGAAGGAAGTATATTTCATAGAAAGAAAAATGCTACATCAAGATGTTCTCAAACAGGAAGGCCGTCACAGAAAGGGTGCTGAGTTCATGGAACAGCCTCCCAGCAGAGGCAGGAGAAGCTAATACAGTAAGGGTGACCAAAAATGCTTTGGATAGACACAATACCAATTTGAATAGGCAGGAACACGCACAAGTAATTCAAAAGTAGAGGGTGCTTACTCAACCAAAGGGGTTCACATTGCTAAAAGCATACACTACAAAGAACAAGGCATGAGTCACTCCTCCTAAAACCCACGTTTAAAACTCTTCAATCAGCAGCTTCAAGTCGGTACCATCAGCATCCTTACATTGTTATTGTGAGGACCGGCAGAACAGAACATGCAAACCTGACAGAAGGCTCAGTGCTCCCCGAAATCACGTGTTCCTCCCAATAAAGAAACACATGGAGCTGGCAACGTTAGGTATTCTAAACGTGGCTTATAGGAGGAGAAGCGCCGCATCCTGTGTGTGTTATTCACAGACACGCGGGAGGCCCAAACATGAAAGGAACCAAAGAGTAGGAAATAGGAACGGGGGTTTCGCAACAGATAGGTAAGTGGGCAGACTGGGCGGGCCCAATGCTGTGCCCCTGCTCACCTCCTTCAGCGTGATCTTGGCCGTGTACACCACATTGGACGAGTCCCTCTTGAAGTGCGCGTGGGTCTTGTCCTTCAATACAAACACAATGTCTGCGGGGATGTTTTCGGATGTGGAGTCTCCCTCCTTGGGGAAGGTGATTTTGGTCCCTTCCTTCCAGCCCCTCTTGATGACCACGTTGAGGATCTTGTCCTCGGTTCTCAGCGTGCGCCCGTCCGGGTTCAGCCGCCGCCGTGTGATCTTCATGCGCTTGGTGCAGCCGTGGTAAATCTCCTCCAGCGACACCTTCAGCTCGTGTACCACAGGTGGGTCCTGCACTTTGCGGCGGGAGTGCAGCGGCTCCGGGTGCCGCCGGTGGAACCCATTTATGCCGAAGCGCCCAAAGCCCCCGAAGGGGTCGTCGTCATCCTCTTCAATGTCCATGTCCTCGTGGTCAAAGCCGTTGGACATCCGGGAGCGGCTGGAGCCGAAGAAGATGTCGAAGGGGTTGGAGCCCCCGAAGAATGAGGCAAAAGTGGCATGGGGGTCCCCGTGGAAGGTGTAGTGGAAAGAGCTGCCAGTGTTACCAGAAGATCCACCACCTGTCTTCAGACCTGGGGAGAGAGAGAGAGAGGAGTTTAAAGGTCCATTCCACTTATACTATCCCCTTTAATGCTGGAAGAGCCTCACAACAGTGTCCCAGCCTGATTCATCCTGACGAGGTTAGTGTTCCCAACGTAATCGGCAACAAATAGCACAGAATCTACATGAAATTATTTTGTTAAATGATGATATATAGAAGGAAATCTAAATGCAAGTAGTGAGAATTAAAATGTAAAATAATAAATATATATATATTATTTTTGGGGGGGGCACTAGAAGTTGGACTGCACATTAAGCCTTACACGACGTGGAGCCTGGAAAATGACAGGAATTGGGTTACAATCAGGCAATCACTTTGATTAAATAAGCCAACTGGGGATACTCTGTTAATTAGATTACGTATCCACGGAGGTGTGAAGGCATCAAATTGATGTTTGCACCCCCGGGATCAACAACGGGACTCATTAAAACCAGTCTCCTTAAAAGGAAGTCATTGAGCGGCTAGTGTCAGCCACGTGAAATATTGGTCAAGATTTTAAAGCGGACATTTATTACAACAGGGAAACGGTCTAAAAAAAAATATAAGAGACTCATTGCCAAGAACGTGCGCTCTGTGTATATAGATGTATTGTGAGATGATAGAATAAGTACCCGTGTTCACAGAATGGGACATGAAAGTGCAACCTTTGCCCTTGATAACAGATGGAATCCCGTCAAGATCAGATGTTTAAGCTGCTCCCAGATTAACATTTACCTGCACCTCATCCTAGTGTCAGATTCCAAGTCTTAGCTATTATAGGGGCCAGCACCATTTAAAGCCGCGTGTTGCCAGCTTCTCCAGCAATTAAGAGGTTGATAGACCACTCTGTCCCTGTCACAATCCCTGGGCCTGCGGCACATGTGTTTTCTACATTGTGCACTGCAAAGACAGACTCCTGGCTCAGCTTCCCCCCACCTCCCCCCGGTATAAACAACACGGACATTTTGTACAAATAAGTCCTTGGTGATCCAGTTTAGAAGAGACTGGCAGGTTATTTATAACTTAAGAGGAGGACCAGCGTCACCCCTTCAGTGCTGGGGCCTTCTGGACAGGGGAACATCTTAAAAACCACTTGACATACCTAGTCTGCCTGTGACTTTATCTGCTGTCAATGTTTATGGTTCTACGTGTACAGCTGGTAGCACACTGACAGCATATTAATCTCAGATAAAACTTTATTATTACTCCCAGTCTGCCTGATTCCTTACAACAGTTACCCCAGTGAAGCATCAGGTACTGGTAGGGAGATTGATTCCTTCCAATAATTATAGCTGCCAATCTTCTTTTGGGGCCCTTGCTATGTAAGAAACGTAAGACTTGTGGATGAAGTATGATTGTATAGGATAGTACTGGCAGCGTCTCGTTTTGTTTTCCCCCACTTTTAGGCATACAGTTTCATGCTTCTAGAAAATAAATTACCCAACATAACAATATTGGAGTGGGCAATGAACTGGGTATTATCAAAGAACCAAGTCCACCAGGCAGATAGCCACCAGACCCACCCATATACCGAGAGTGAAATGAAGCACAAAAGGAGATTTAAAACCATCAAAAAATACCGGTCTTGGCGCATATCTGGCTATAATAAACACAAAACACTATGCCTGCTAATAATATTTGGTGGTAACCAAATTCCTCTGAGTACCCCAGAGAGCTGCACTATTGACCCAGCTATGGAGCATATCCAAGTTTCATTAACTTGTGCTAGAAGACCCAGTTATATATTGTGCAAGATCAATAAGGTGCTACAAGTGTTTGTAAGCCTTTTGGGCGTGACTACGTGACGGCACCATGTTCCAGCGGTTTCCCTGCTCCCCTCTCCTCACCTTCCTCCCCATACTGGTCATACACGGCTCTTTTCTTGGGGTCGCTCAGGACGTCGTAGGCCTCTGCGATCTCCTTGAACTTGTCTTCTGCATTGGCATCCTTGTTTTTATCGGGGTGGTATTTGAGTGCCATTTTGCGGTAGGCCTTCTTGATCTCGTCCTCATTGGCTCCGTTTGGGATGCCCAGGATCTTGTAGTAATCCTTCCCCATGTCCAACGTGTTCGGCTTCTGATCAAGAATTCTTGCCCCTGGGAGAGAGAGAATAAGACATTAAGTGGGTATGCGCACAGCTTGGCCGTTCACCTCTGTTTCCAGAATGCCCAGTCTGGCTGCTAAGGGGTTAAAGAAAGGAGCCTGAAGCTAACAAAAATGTCATACATTATCAATCATAAACCACCATCCAATTAAACTGGCTTATCAGATAACCCCTTTTGCCAGAGGACCATTGTAAAACAACCGGTTGGTCGGAGAGGCTAAGAGAGTCAGTTTAGAAAGTGCCTTAACAAAACTTAAACAATTAGACTAATCTGGATCGTGGAGAGAGATGCTTCTTTGCAGGTAAGACAACACCGAGGGCTGGTGTGCAATGGTCATTGAAACCTTATTTTATCTGACACCCTTTGGCAACGGTGTTGGAGTCGTGGGATTCAAGACCCTTCCATGAGTTGCTTGCCAGCAAAGGGGCTTGTTGAACAGAGGCACCTTTTGGCTCAGCTGCTATTGGTCTGGGCTTTCAAACTTGGCGGGAGAATATGGCAGCTTGGTCATAGGCTGAATGTTCCTATGATGTGAAATAATGTCCTTATGTACTGCCTCAGCACGCACTCAATTGGCACTTGAGTAATTTACTAGGTTGGGAGTAGGACGGGCAGTTTTGGCTCCATAAAACACTCAATAGGCCCCTTTCCTATATGCTTTGATGGGATCTTCCCCATCCTCAGGAATATTTTTAGCTCCATTCAAATGAATGAGAATAAAAAAATTCCTACGCACTGGGCACATAACTCAGTGAGTAGGAGCCATATTGTACCAACCCCCTCTTGACCTAGGGGGGGTGGGGCATATTATAACATTACTCTGCTGTTCATCATATACCAGCTAAAGGGATGTAATGCGCATTGATGCAGAGTAAATGTAATATGTATTTTTATGACTGTGTGCTCAAATGTTTAGTCGCAGGTCACTGTCTGGGTTGGAGTATAAAGGAAAATAATGGACTTGCCCAAGCAAGATGCGCAATTATTTTTACGAAGCTAGAATGCGCTCCACAAACATCATACAATAAACTTAATAGAGGGTGGAAAGATGCACAACAGTAATCAAACACAAACAGCATGCAATGGGCATTTAAACCACATCTCACCTGACAATAGAACAGTAATGCAGGGGTAAGGCGTTTGCCCAGAATACATGAGTGGGGGTGGCTGCCCCTGGGAAAGTGACCTCATCTCTATGTGCCTCAGGCACTAATTATACCTGAATATTTGTGTGCTACGTTCAAACAAACGTTAGAATTACCACAGAACTACGTAACCTGTGTTACCAACGTATAACCACAAAGCTGACATGTTTTAGTTACTGTAGTGTAGGGATACGGGCCCAATTTCTTGGTACATATATATACATATACTTTCTCATTTTTATGCAAGATATTAGTTGTACTTGAAGATGGCATTCAGACCCGAATTAGCAAAGATGTCCTGGTGTTGGACTATCACTCTTACCACCAGGATACACCCACTTCTGGAAATGTTGATCCTTAAAGTGCCAGCATTTTCAGGAAGGTAAAGTGTGGTCAATGTCAGAAAACTACTGGCGAGTCAGTCAGGAAGTGGCCTATAGCATCCCCATTACCAATTGGCTTACAGGTAGGCAGATACCAAGTACCCATCTTGGAAAAAGGGTCAAAAGCCATCTTCTCAAAAAATGCAAACAGTCCTAGAACTGTGGAGGGGTGTTACCCAACGTAGGCTTGTCACCGTGTTACAGAGTCCGTGACTCAGACCCCAAATAAAATGGAATTAGCGATGGGAGGAGTGTGGGAATCATGGGATTAACATTTTAAAAACTATGGTCCTGTTCCCTTCCCATCTCCAGGGTTACCCTAATTTTCAAACTGGTAGACTTTGATAAATAACTTCTAGTGTCACCATTGGTAAAAGGTCACTGCCGACTGGTAGAAATTTTGCTCCCTGGCAATCAGTTTCACGAAACCATGATATTTTACAGATAAGACAACTCAAATCGTGTACACATAGTCAACCCCATAACACCTAATTTTATCCTAAGTTTGGCACTGCAGAAGCCTGGCTCTCAAAGATCAAGCCTTAAGAAGTGGCTAGCACCAAGGAACGCAAAACGTGAAATGTCAAATTACAAACAGTGCATGCATAACGGGGAACATTTTTACCCCCTCCCCCCAATCACAGAACCCCAGAAATATACCTACCCCCAAAATGAGCAGATAGTATCCCTAAGGTGATGCCCACTCTGAAAAACGTGGTCCTGCGCTTTTCTGCAGCACCGTCACCAATAGACTTGATAAAATCGCTGCCAACTCTTTGCCTGGGTTCACACTTAAACATGACTTGCGGCCAGCAGGCTCAGTGTTGCGGGCTGGGCGTTCCCACCGGAGAGGTACAACTGGGCCTTCCGCCTAACTTTTAATCAGACATCTAATGAAAAGGAAGCAAAACAAGACAACAACCCAGGCTGGATGAGTCCACTTCTTATACCTTTTGTTCCGGGGAAACGGAGCAGAGCGCAATGGCTTCCGGGGCGGGTGCCACGAAAACAATCCCGTTTGATGAAATGATTTTTTCCCCTCTCAACGAGCATCCAAGACTTCACAAGTTCACACAGTGTTCTAGTTCGTACATTCATAGCTGGCCAAGTAATATTCAACCCACCAATTGTAGGTGACCGAAGGTGAAGATCTTCCGCCCTCAAGTCAAAGGTTTTCAGACTTCTGTGATGCTATTACTCTCACATCCCATCAGGTGTGTTTAGGGGCAAAAAGCCAAATTAGAGCTATGTTTTGGAGGAGCATCATTACATGTTAAGAGTCTTTCAATGGCCAGGAGAATTGGAGACCTCTGGACATCTATGATGGCATTATATATAACGAGCTATGGTAAAAATGATTCAAAGAGCTTGTGGTAGAGAGCAATAATAGTGCAAGAAATTATTTCATAGTAACTAAAATCACCCATGAAAGATGATTTTGTAAATAAGTCAAAGATCAAAAATATTTTGGATTCAGGTTTTGGGTGTGGGGTGGGGGGGCAGAAGGACAACAATAAGGACTTTATTCACCACACTAGCTCATGCTAAAGCTATTTACGTTAATGGAAGTACTGCGGTTTAGACGCCCCAATTAGGGCAGAATCATTGGGTAATATCACACTAGAATAAAAAGGGGCCACATTATACTAAAGTATTTAAAGCACCTGCAACCACAGACTAACATCACAGTGTGAACTTCTAAAATCCTCACCACAACATTGGTTTGATGGTGAAAGTAGTGAAGGTGGCATGTTCTCAAACAGGTGAAAGTGGAGGGTAACGGATCACGCCCGGTACTGGGTGGAATGAACACAATGAAGTGTGGAGAAGCTGCAAGGCATTTTGTGAATGAGTCCAAGAAAGGAAGACAAATCCAGCAACAAATATAGAAACAACAAAACTTGTGTTTTGGGCGGAAAACAAAACACACTTTTACTCCTGGAAGAAACATTTGGGGCAAGATTTGACATGACCGGTTTGGGTAAAACCATATGAGGCAATACAAAGAACCGCAAAGTAATCCCGAACACCGATAGTAACCAACCCCATGAAAGTGATTGAAGGATGAAGTAGCTCACAGGGTATTAAGAAAGAATGTTGATTATAATGAATGTTCCTCACAGTATTAGAACATGGTGTCCCCCAGTAAGCTAGGAACTTCGTTGTTGGTACCGGTTGGCTCCCTCTTTCCCAGCATACCACCATCTTTAATAGTGCAACATTGGCTCATATTCAATATGCTCGGAAGCTGCTTCCCTGTACTGAACAGGAACACATTTCTGTTCAAATGAATGCAACTAAAATCTTCTCCCGCACAAGGAAGCGACGTGACACCAAACAGGAGAAGGTCCTGTGACTGACGCATTGTAATTTGTGTTCGGGGGCAGTGTTATTGCAAGTACTAAAACATTTCATTCTGGCCTCACCCTCGTTACGGGACATTTGCACCTTTCCAGAAAACGCCATTCCATTCATCCAGGAAAAACTAGATTTCAAGGTCTGTGGACCAGAGACTGATCAGGAACGTTCTACTTTATCCAGAAGAAACCAATTTGTGCAGGCAGCACATGGTGTACAAACAAGAGGCTACCAAACTAAATGGAACTAACAAGCTCAGCACACAGGGGTTTTATTGTGTCAGGAAAAGCCGATGTTCTGTCCTGCAAAGCACCCTTTTTATGGGAGGGGGGGAAAGGCAAACTGCTATCAGGTGCAGATCGTTGGATGCAACAAGTTGTCAATGTATGCCGTGGTACTCCGCTGCTTTAACAGGAGCAGTGTTGGCGGGTGTTTATTTTGCTCCCACATGCATCTTCACACCTATCATTTTACTCTAATCGTTACTAAGGGGGAATCATTTCAGCATAATCATTTCAGTCACGTATGAGTAGGAATGATTTTACACGGATGAATGCTGTTTTGACTTCATTGCAATTCCACTTCTGCTGAGTGTGACTGTACGGGTCTCATACACAATCTGATCTAGAAGACATTTCAGACGGGAGAGATTACGGTCGATATTTGCAAAGTGGTGCAGTTATGCCAGAATGCACCGTACAGCCCAGGAATGTGAATCTGAAGTTTGACGACACCTTTGGCTCACTACAATGTCAGTTCATGGTCTAAATGTAGAAAAGCAAAGTCAAAATTACTACATATATTCCCGCACTAATAATGGGATTTCTCAAGCAAAATTGCTATGGAAAAACATAGAACCAAACCCACATTTAAATAGCGTTCCCTGAGAGCCATTTTTGCTCGTTTTCTTGGGTAGCGTTCATCGCAGTATCAAGTGACATGCCAGTCAAGTGATTGCTGCCCACGCGATTGGATGGGCTCACTATCTTGTGAGTTCTATGGCAATTCCGGGCATCAAACAGGTTTAACCCCTTGAGTGCCACATTATGTTGAGACAACATAATTAAGTGGCACCTTAGGCTGGGGCCATAGAGGGGTGAGGAGTTCCGAGCCGCGCTGACGCTGAGGCTCGCCTGCTGAAATCTGCGCGATTCCACGGACTTGCAGACGAGCGTGAAGGGAGCCGGGGGGGAGGTGGTTGGAGGCGGGGCAGTGACGTCGCTGGGCCAATCGCCCGCGACGCACTGACGTCAACGTCATGGCGCCGTGACGTTGACGCTGCTTCAGGCTGATTGGATGTTTTCAGCCGACAGCGCGCTGAAACACAGCTTGGCTGTCGGCTGAAAATTCCAGCGCCTCCGCACGCTCGCATGAGCCCCCTCTCAAGGCATCCTCATTGAGGATGCAGGGGCTCAGCGCTGAGCGTCCGCACGGCTCAGCGCGGCCTGTCCTTCTATGGACTCGGCCTTAGGAGCCTTATGGCGTTAGGGGATTGCGACCGGAGATTGACGTTTTCTCATGTGTGTTTTAAAAAGGACACCCACAAAAACCTCAATCTGCTGCCTCTGTGCGCAAAGTTGGACAGTAAATATGGATATATGGTAGAAGAACTGTGCACTCACAGGGCTTCTTCAGAAAGGGAAGAGATTTGTTGTTCAGAGAGATCGCTCTGATCTGTGAACAATGAATCACTTACCTTTTGCAGAAAACCTGTGAGTGCACATTCATGTGTGTATTGGCTGACCGGTAGGAACTTGTGCAGGAGCCACATCGAATGAAAGCAAAGTCATTTTCTTAAACAGGTCTCCAGAACTGCGAGACTTATAGGTTGTAAATCGGCTGCAATCCTACACTGGGAAATATGTAGAGCAAATAAAGAGGGGTTTGCCGCTTTAAACCCTCCATATAAAACGTACCTGTCTGTTTTAACACTGCTACACTGCGCAAAGCAGAAATAACTTGGATTAAACAAGCTGGATGTGTATAGCTGCACAGGCACGTTTGGCAACATTTCTTTTACATGCTCAATAAGTAAATTATAGATTCTAAAGCTTTGAGTTGTTATACGGCCTCATTTACAGGCAAATAAGTCACTTAAGAGGAAAATATAACCTCCCAAAAAGCAGCTGCCCGTCTCCCCAAATGCATAAAAGACCTTAATCATCACAGGCAGACAAAACATACCGTAATACTAAGGGAGCGTGGAAAGGATGTATTTTCTATGTCTTTTGTAACACTTATTTTAAACTAGAGGGAGGATCTGGAAACCGCGGTCACAGCACTCCACACAACCAACGCTTGGAAAATTCAAAAAACTTTATTAAGCTCCACAGTGAGCATACATAGCACCACTCTAATTTTAAACTACTTTGGGTCTACACTTTTAAAGCTCAATTATAATCTATACTCAAAGTGTAAAATAAGGAACACACTCTATACATAATTATGCTTTTTGCTTCCCAAGTTCAGAAAATACGGCCCTCATTACATCTAAGACGGGAATCAGGAACAGGGAGCAATTGTAAAACTTGCTAAACAACAGGACAATGTAAGTTATCTATGCAGTGCTATAGCTCAGGACAGTGGCTTCCAACATTGTTTTGGTTAAGAAACCCTAACCTATAGTGAAATTCTGCGGAACCCCAACCCTCTCTAATAGCGCGTCTGAGATCAGATGCATTGTAAGGAACCCCATGTAACGATGAAGGGGTTAACCAGGCTCACTAATAAAGGTTCAGCCCACTTGGTTACCCCTGATCCGTGTGTTGAGGGCCCCGAGTTTCAGCTCTTGGACCCAGAGGTCATAAATCCATTACTGTGACTGTGTGCAACTTGTGTGTTTTGCCTTTCCTGGAATGCGGGGACTGGGAGATTTCTAGGCTGTAAGGTTCAGAGTGGGTTTGCTGGAGAAAGTCTTTACAGAATGTGGCTATGTATCAGGGTTCCAGAGTTATGAGATACCCCAGGAATTGGATCCGGGAATCGAGTGAGATTCTCGGATCCAGCCATGCACATTTCTCCGGGCAAACTGACTCTGAAAACGCTATTACGACTCACCGCCAGGATTCCTGCTGCAGCATCTTCCATACAAGGTAAATGGGAATGAAGGGGTTAATGTATACCTGCGATCACCCATGGGGTCCCTAGTAGACAGAGGAGTTCTGAGTAAAAAGAGTGTTACCCAGATACCCTGCACCTAGTATAGGGGTTCAGGGTGCACACCAGCTCAGTGATAAAGCTGAGAGTGGGTCGTGTCTGTAAAAGTTTTAAAAGTTATTTTTCTAAAGTGTGAAAGTATGAGGCTAGTGAATGTAGGTAATATGTACACTCACTATCCCTGACACCAGAACAGGTATTTATATATTTTACCACACATAAGACAGGACACAGTATATTTTATTAAAGGATTATATTTAATAGGTATATGTACTAGTAACCTGTGGGATTTCCAAGTCATGAATTCCAAGCAGCCCAGATGGCTACCAAGCTTGGTGCCTATGGGTCTGTGAGAAGTCAGGACTTTAAAGCCTCATGGATGCCAAGGTGTTAGAACAGGAGGGGTCCTGCAGTTCTGCTTGAGTACCCACATCCTGGGCTAACACAGGGCTATCCGGCCACCATTTGCCAGAACCCAGACTCTGTGGAGCCTGGACAGCGGGTGGGCTCAGTATGCAAAGAGGCAGAGGTGCCAGGTTGGCGCATGCACCTTTACAACCTGAGAAAAGGTGCCCGCCCGGCTTTACAATACCGGCAAATCGGTGATTGGCTGGCAGGGACATTCCCACGCTCTGATAAGCTGTAGATGTTAGTGAAAGAGACACTGAAACACATAAGGGGACTTGCAGCCAATCAGGGGCACAGATTCTAAGAGCCAAACCAACAGCGGCAAATTCAAAAATGTTCTGTACTGAATAGATGCGAACAGGCTTCAAAGATTTTCACCTCAGTTTCTAAGTCTTGCTTTTGAGAACGTACAGTAGCGGTCGCGTCTGGCATTGCATGCCGAAATCAGTTCCAGGACTTTCGTGAGTACCTACCGGTCAAGGAAAAGGGCTCCTACAGAGGCCATTTTTGTGAATTTCGTTTAGAGGATAGATTTATTCGTTAGCCCCGTTCCCAGTAAGTGTGTTAACCCTGTAAATTGTGTTACATTGTGTGTATGTCTTTTCCTGAAATAAATTACAATTTATTTTACCTCCTTGCTTTGCTCAATCAATGATCCCGATATAAAAAGGTGTTAATAAACCTGGTCTCCCGTGACACCCTAATCCTCTCTAATAGCGCGTCTGAGATCAGATGCATTGTAAGGAACCCCAACCCTCTCTAATAGCGTGGCTGAGATCAGATGCATTGTAAGAAACCCCAACCCTCTCTAATAGCGCGTCTGATATCAGATGCATTGTAAGGAACCCCAACCCTCTCTAATAGCGTGGCTGAGATCAGATGCATTGTAGCCTAAATCCTTCTGTATTTGGTACAATTTTAAAATGACCTGAAAACTGCACGGAACCTTCTAGAGATGCCCGTGGGAAAACCTCACTGTTTAAAACTAGAGGGGGACTACACCGTTAAACATGAGTGTCAGCTCCATGTGATCCTAGAGAAGTCTCATTATCTCCGTGTCCTTGTGCTGAAAACATTGTGTGCTAGTAGCAGTCAACTGTGTGGGTGGCTGAAGAGTCTTGTTTAAACTCACAGCGAGAGCACTTTCAGTTCTTTGGGCATCAGCCTCATATCAGAGACATTGAGAGGTATTCATTAAACTGCAAAATTGCCGAACACAAGAATGTGTGTCTTACAGTAGTCAGAATTATAGAACCCAACTCCAGCCCCCACCCACTGCTGGCAAGGGAACGAATACAATGTCTTAGGCAATTCCAGGAATTTCATACCATTTGTCACCCAGCTGGGAAGCCTCCTGCTCTATATGTAATTGGCTCAAGAAAAGTCTGTATGTAACTTTCTATTATTCATTTTGGGCAACTATTCATAGAATCTGAAGCTTTAATTCCAGTGAAAAAGAGGGAGGGTGCAAGGACATTTCTTTTGAAATGGTTGCAACCCTCAGTGCTTATATCACATCCACTGGGTTTACATGCAATGAATAGCTGGATGTACTTGTCACAGAGGATGCCAGCACTGATCTATCTAAGAACAACTATTATTAGAAGCTTGAATCAGCTGTGCAGCTGTGATTCGTGACTTAAGAAATCATACACATAAATGCTCTAATCTACCTCTTCTATTACATTCCTTTTCCCCTTATGTTTGACAATTATATTACTGATGATTAGGCAAACAGTTGTTGAACATAATGTATATGTTTTATCCAGACTAGCAGAGTTTTTATTGTTAATCACCAGGACAACAGTTCCCAATTGCCCTTAAAATTGCCTCATGTATACAACTAGGCTCTTTATTTCCAGGGAGGGATGCAGTCCTGTCCTAGATCTTCTTGAGCACCACATCCCAATATTAGCATGTTGGTTTCTTTCACCTTGCTCAGAGCATTTCCCCCCTCTTACCTTTCCATTCCCCGCACGCAAACCTTCCTGACCTTCAAGTCCTATCTATAGACACCTCAGGGATCATCGGGTAGACTATTTTTCCACTAGCCCTTCCACATTTGACCTTTAAAGCCATGAGACAATTTATACAGATATCACTTTGCTCATTCTGTGCTATCACTGTATCTGATCAGATGGGCACCTCACAGACTAAACTTGTGTTTCTTATTCACGTGGTTTACAATGCTAATGAAAACAATCTAAACATTTTTAAATCCAAGAAGCTAATTTAATGTGAGAAGCTCTGAAGGGGTCTCAAAAAGGAGAAACAGGAAGAGCAAGGACATCAGTCCAACTGTTACAAGGAAAAGTATGACATTATCTCGGTATACCTAATGAGGGGGTATTAGTCATCCTTTGATTTGCTATTCTGCCTGTCTACGATTGAAAGGGTATCAACACTAATGCAAATATTACAATGTGTTGAGCGGCTGATTAATAAATAAGGGGACTTGGGAGTTTTACCAGAATATTTTATACTTTCATTCTATAACCGGACATGGGAACACAAGACAACATTGTGGCAGAGAATTTAAAGTTGCCGTGAAGGTTACTCAGATTTCTGAGTAGTCCGGTTTAATCATGTAAATTGGTAGCAGCACATGGCTGTATTTATTGAAGAACCACCTAAACACATCTCCAGAACCAAAGGCCCATATTAACCAGCCAACATTGCAAGGGGACCTCTCCTCAGCTAGTTGGTCAATGCCTTACTGATCGCACATTCCCCATTACAAAATAGCAATCCACATTCCCCAGTTTTGTCTCACCACAAGTGTCCTAACAAACACACGCGTTAATCACATAGTATAAAACTGTCCATGTCAGTTGGCCTTAACAATTTTACCCCATAACACATTATCAGTTTCCTGTTATATCATGTCAGTTACCCGTAAGGCTCAATTTTGTGTCCCACCTGAAGACTGTTGTGACTGGCTGCTTACAGCACTTTGTGGAAACCAGGGGGGGGGCTCACAAAGTGGCAAAGCACAGTATAGTACCCTGATCAGGCGTTAAAGCAGCAGAACAGGCTGCATTGCGTTAATTACAGGTTTGAAGCAGGGGGTCTCCAGAGCTAAACTGTGTTAATTTCAGTTCCTGGGACCCCCTGCTTCCAATGACACCTCCGTAGGGGGTGCTGGTATGTTTTCAGCCAGATAAACTGCGATAGATGAACTGATAATAAACTGTGTGACTAACATAATGGAGGCTTTAAGTGTCCCGCGGACAAACAGGAAGCCGTGATGTCATCTGTTGCAGCTTCATACTGGCCAGCGTGAACAGGACATTTAAACGTCACAGGGACACCCCCTATGGAGGTATCTCTGAAGCAGGTCTCCAGAGACCCCCTGCTTCAAATCTGGAATTTAAAAAAAGAAACACATTTTTAAAAAGCAAGGCAGCCTGTTCTGCGGCTTAAACGGCTTTTGACTTGAATGACAGTAAACACCGGATCGGTGCGATACCCCACATCGGCATTTAGTGAGTCATTCCCCAAGGAGTGCATAGCTGTGGTGATATTGCCATCTTAGCCTACAGCAGTTCTACAAATAGTAACACAATTGTGCCATGCATGGCTTAGAGTACTGTAAACTTCATTATACTGTCACAACCGAAAATGTATATTAAAAGTAAACTAGTGTTTCGCAAGTGGGGTGCCATGTGATCCAAATATTCCTATTGCCAATGGGAATATTAATTATCACGTGGTTTTAGTGTGTGAAACAAAGGTAGAGCAATATGTGGTGGTAGTGCTAAAGATAATATTTTAAATGAATCAAAGTTTAGCTTACACAAGAAACCCATCTACAGTTGTTACAGAGCAAGCTATGCTATTTGAAGTGTGTAAATGAAGATGTATAACGGGGAGGCACAATGTTCAAGGAAACTCGAACATTAGAAATAGGACAGAGAACAGTAACCAAGTAGAAATAGGGATCCAAAATCATTACCTAGTTTTTTTAATTCACAAATATTCCTGGTCTGCTTTCTTCTGTATAACTGTACAAGAGTACTCCATGCATTCATTCTGGGAATTAATTACACTAACGTGCCAGCAAATGACACTCACAAACACAGGAACGTTTCCAGCACAACTCATGAAAGGCACAATCAGTGCCAGACCAAATTGGCCTTTGTGGGTGCCACATGCCACCTACAATCTGGATTGCTCTGGCAGATACATCGAACACCAGAATTACCACCGAGCACCACCTGTGTTCCAGCTGGACAGCAGACAACTTGGACCGGAAGTCAGAGCCCGTTCTTTTTTGTAATGACCATTTGTTACCATGTGAATAACCTCTTTTCCATTGATTTTGAGCCACCTGACTAGGCAGCAATGCTTGGCCAGAAAGGCATGCTCCCTCCCCCTTTGCATTCCAACATTATGGAGTTAACCCATCCAAAAGGGATGAATCCCGGCACACTCCCCTACACAAACAGTCCATCCCTTGACAACAAGTCTGGCTCAGCTGTCAGGCCTGGAAAGGACACTAACTTCCTGCTCATCTTTCCCAACTGCTAAACCACTCGTCTTCATTGGCACCTCCCAAACATTGTCTTCTCTGAAACCTTCATACATAAGACTGGAGTGCGAGGGTGGCACAGGACACTTTATATCTCAGCCACAAGAAATACCAGTTTCTACTGTCGTGCACATTGTGAAACAAACTACATTACTCTCAGTCACTGAAAGGGTTACCTGAACACCCACCCTCACACAAACATTACCATCTCTACAATCCTTCTCATTATCCCCTCTCTCTCAGGCAGTGTCTTTGCTTTGTCCCTCTCTCTATTAACATACATCGGTCAGGCGGGTGGCTGGGGGATTATGGGGATCCCCCCACCCCAATTAAAGGTCTTCTGATGATCAGCCAGCGAGAGAAGTGGGTGATTTCTGCCTGATCGGTAACATGGCAGCGCGCGTTACTATCCTAGATTTCTTAATGAAGCCGATGCCGGCTTTTTAAAGCCCAATCACATTGCGAGGTGTGAACTCTGTGGTGAGGACATTACTGCCGCGGAGAGAGAAGCGTCTCCGGGACTAAAAAGCCTGCAGCAGCATTACCTCGCGTCAATGTAAAAAACCATTACCAGCGGGGACAGGAGCACGGTCACCGACTGCTCCGGCGGCAGCTATTGGGCTCACATTATTATTTTTAACCATTGCTTGTTATTACAATACAAAATAATAAAATCCCATTTTCCAAATACAATAAAAGTGTGTGTGTGTGTGTGTTGTATACACACACACACAATATTTTTTTTTATAAATAAGTATACACACAAAATAAATGTTTTGCCACCAAATGACCCATATTTAAGGGCAGAGAGCGTTATCGCCGACACCTGAAGCATCTCCATTTTTTTTTTAAATCCTAGAGTATGTAACAAAAACGTTAACCCAACCAAACCTCAACACAGGGGTTGGCAAATCTTGCCTAATACCCCAGCGGCACCGCCGCCGTGGTAAAGGAAGGTCAGGGAGGGATAGACGCAGTCCCTTCAGGATACGGCACTAGTCACCATAAAGGGTCAAATACTTTCTAGGTTGCGATGCCCGTTAACCCCTTCACTGCCAGAGGCCTCTGCATTAATGGACTAGTGACTAGTACCCTCATAACCCCGTCACCCAGCACTATTGTCCCCACCAAGCTATACTGCCATCATATATGCATTAACCCCATTACATCGTTGTAACCCCCTTTCAATCAAGTTATCCACCCAATGATACCCCTTTTCACTTGCCCCAATTACAGATTAATAGCCTCATTTGAGCACATCAATTACTCCCTCCGTGATAAGTTACCCCACTTGAGTTTTAACCCATTTTTCAGAGACCCCATTATACAGCTTCTCTCCTGTCACATCTTTGACATACAACCTGAGCCTCCGTATCACGTCTTACACCCCCCACATCCAGCCAACCCCTCACCCCCACCCCCCCCCATATCCAGCCAACCCCTCACCCCACCCCCCCATATCCAGCCAACCCATCACCCCCCCATATCCAGTCAAACCCTCACCCCATCCAACCAACCCCTCACACCCCCCATATCCAGCCAACCCATCACCTCCCCCATATCCAGTCAAACCCTCACCCCCCCAACCCCTCACTCTCCCCACCCAGCCACTCACTCACCCCCATCCAGCCACCCACTCACACCCCCCATCCAGCCATCCACTCACTCCCCCCATCCAACCATCCACTCACTCCCCCCATCCAACCACTCATTCCCCCCCCCATCCAACCACTCATTCCCCCCCCATCCAACCACTCATTCCCCCCCCATCCAACCACTCATTCCCCCCCATCCAACCACTTATTCCCCCCCATCCAACCACTCATTCCCCCCATCCAACCACTCATTCCCCCCCCCATCCAACCACTCATTCCCCCCCCATCCAACCACTCATTCCCCCCCATCCAACCACTCATTCCCCCCCATCCAACCACTCATTCCCCCCCATCCAACCACTCATTCCCCCCCCATCCAACCACTCATTCCCCCCCCATCCAACCACTCATTCCCCCCCCATCCAACCACTCACCCCCCCCCCATCCAACCACTCATTCCCCCCCCCATCCAACCACTCATTCCCCCCCCCCATCCAACCACTCATCCCCCCCCCCCATCCAACCACTCATTCCCCCCCATCCAACCACTCACCCCCCATAGCTAACCACTAACTCTCCCCCCTATGTATATCCTCCCCATTACCCTATTACACATATATTACCTCCCCAATACAAAAACAAGTCAGGACAACATACACAAGCAACGAATGGAAAGAATGAATAAGAAATGATGGAGGCGGGTGAGGGCGGGCAGGGTATCCACATAACCGGGCGACACGCCCCCCCATGGGAGATAACTGCGGGATCACGAGCCGCCGACGACGATTTCCCGCCCTTTCTCTAACGGCTGTAACGGTCGCGGCGCGAGGACACGGCCGCCCGGGGAGAGAGCAGCGGGCGCGAGGACACTGGGGAAAATCGTCTTGCGCCGGGGAGCAGGAGGCGCGTGCGCACCCCGCAGTAGCAGAACCAGCAGCTGTCACAGCGAAACACATGACCGCGCATGCGCGGCACCCGGCTGCACGCCGCTCTCCTTACCAGTCTGCCTCCCTCTTTCCTCTTCAGCACCAAAGTGAAGGAGAGCGCAGAGCGGGAGCCGGCTCCTAGCCGCCCGTGACGTCACGGGGATCCCGCCCACGCAGCCGCTCTATGCCAGCCTCCCCCAACTCCGCCCATTCTCGTCTATCGTGCTTCCCATTGGCCGCACGCCAGCGCGTGTTCACCTCCCCCCTCTCGGTGGGTGGTACTTTAGCAGTTACTTTTCCCCCCCCTTCATTACTCGCTCCTGATTGGCCAAAATATCTCTCTGCGTACCTATTGGTTCATTTATTGGCTCCACCCCCCCCTTGGCCCTGCCCTGTCGCTTTTTCTATTGGCTGCGGCGCGTCTGACAGACAGCCCGCCCTGCCCCCTTATAGGGCCGACCGCGCAGGGGGAGAGAGGGCGGGGTTTTGGGAATGGAATCCCTGTGGAGAACGTTCTGGAATCGTGCTGCCGTCACCGGATAGCGCGAGACAGACTTGGGCATGCAGACTCCGCCCACTTCCCGTGACGTCGCCCGCCGCGGAATAACATCCTCCTCGCCACTCTCAGTTAGAGCTGCGGGTAGAGGGCTATGACATCACGCTGATGACGCCATCATCAACTTGTTACCCTCTCCACCACGAAATCACCCATAAATAGCATCAGGACCCCAAGAGCTGGGGTCACAGGGCGCTCACTGCCAGTTAGGGAAGAATATAGGTGGGAATGTTGGCCTTTGAAGAGGGAGAGGCCGGTATATGACCCAGCATGGGATTCGGCGCACATTTGTTCGGGCGCCGGGCCTTCGATCGCGAGCTCCTCGGTCTCAGCAGAGGGGTTAATGTTATTTTGCTCTTCCTGGGATGGGTTCTTTCTCCCGGGTTTGATCTGCGCGGGACGCTGATGATAACGCGGGACGCTGATGATAACGCGGCGGGCCTTTGTATTACAGCAGCGGGCCAAGCTGCCGGGTTTTAAAAAATGTTTGTTTTTTTTAAATTCCCCCGTTAATATGTGCATCAGTACAATCCACACAATGATAAATAATTAGCTAAGTTGCTGATCGATCCGTTCTCCTGTGATCGATCGGCGAAGATTCGGCTCGGGGATTCACTAAATGGCTGTCAGTGCAGCAGAAGAGGACCAAAGATGCAAAGTTCTGTGGGGAAGATCATGTGACCAGGCAGTCACTAGATACAATTGGGGCACTGCTAGAGAGGGCAGGGCTCAAAAAGGGGTGTGCTGTTTCAGAAGAGGAAGGAGATGTGACTTTGTAAATGGTTGCTATAGAAATAAAAAATGCTTGTTACATTACAATACATTAAACATGTCATGCAGAGTTGTTTTTTTTTAAAAAAATGCAACAATTATTTTCTCAGTACAGAACTGATTTATTAAAAACAAAAATCCACATGTAGGAGGATATTGCTTGGTCTGCAGCTTTAAGGCAACATAAGGCTAAGGCCCCGGTCACGGCGCTCTAATGCGCGCCCGCGCTTTTGGCTGCGCGTTCCGGCGATTCCCCGGTCTGCAGCTCACTGCAGGAGCAGAGACCGGGGGGGGGCGTGCCGGAGGAGTGACGGGGGCGTGGCCATGACGTCACCTGGCAGGTTCGCCCTCATTGGCTGAACCGCCGGGGGGCGTGCCTAGCCGCTCGACGCGAGTTCCTGCGGCCCCCCCTCGCAGCGGGCCCGGCGCCGTTGCGGGGAGGGCTCTGGTGAGCTGTAGCATGCAGCGGGGGCAAGGCCTAAGGGACACAACTAACACTAAGGCAGCAACCTCCCTCCCCCTATAAATATTATTCCTTTTATATTGCTGTCCTCCCGAGCACGGAGATTTTTCTGGTTTTTATGCCGGTAACTGGTACCAAACCCCCCCCCCCCCCTACAAATGTTTCAGCGGGGTCATAGAAAGCTGCGGGTTACCTCCCGGTATATACTGTATGTATGTATCTCACAGACTTCTATAACGAGGACAGATTTATTATCAGCTTATATGTGCTGCATATTTTGACTTTGTTTATGACCTGTGGTTGCTCTGCCACTATTGATGCCCCTCCCCCCCCCCTGCCACGGTTCTGATCCCCTGCCCCATCTAGCGCTTATGTTTACGTTATAGTTGCACTTATGATCCTCTGTGGTTGTAGTGTAGACAATTATCACTACACTAGATGATATATTTGTGACACATTGTTCCCTTATTAAGTGTGTCTGATGTGTTCACCAACTTCTATGGTGTACTACTAACAGCAGAGCTTACCTGGCTTAGGATTCCCTCCACTTAACACTTTGAACCCTTAGGCTCCTCCTCTCTGCTCTGTCACTCCTGTGACATCACTTCGGGTGTCACTTAGGTTTTTGGCTGCAATTGTTTTCACACTGGGTGTGGTGTAGTGTATATCTGGGTTTGATTGTTATTTGTTTATTTGCTCTTGAGATTGTCCCAGTTGGGACCAAAACGTTGAGTTAATAAATGTCACTTTTTTGCATATAGGAGTGCCTGTCCCTTTTTACCTTTTTCTGAATCTTTTTGGACAGTATGCACCCTTCCTTTACCCTTATTTTTTGTTTTGTGCGTGCCCTGTGTCTGACATATATATATAACGGGATCCCCCTCCGCTAGAGCGGGGGAGGTTATTGAGCGGTGCGGGCAGCCTGGCTTTTGACTGCATCGCCGGAGGTTCCCGGCGGCTCCCTTGGCAGGGCACCACCATATTGATAATAGTCGCGCATGCGCAGAGGAGTCCTGAGTGCGGCGGCCATTACACAGATACGGGCGCATGCGCAGTAGATACCGAGCAGCGGCCATTACCACTACAGGTCCGCAGGGGAACTACAAGCCCCATAGTGCACCGGGGCTGATATAGACACATGGTGCGACAGAGTCAATAGGGCACCAGTATTCCTCGTAGTAGGAAATTTATACATTTGGCGCACCTGAGACCAGGCCAGTTGGAGCTGGGACGCCAGTAGGGTAGGTTGTGTAGGTCTCAGTGACACCTGCACTAGGCTAGAGATCCCCTGTTAGGCCCGACTCCCCTGCTTATACAGTATATACCTATCAGTGTATAGTACAGTATATGTATGTGTGTGTGTGGGGGGGTTGTATGTTAATGCTTATTGTATGGCTTTATATAGCGCCAAAAGTGTACTCGGCGCTTCACAAAGGATACAGTACAGGGAATTATAATACAATAAGTGCAGCAAAATCAGACAATAAGAAAGGAAATCCCTCTCCCCCGAAGAGCTTACATTCTAAGAATTATATACCTATTAGTGCATGAACAGTACATGTATGTGGTTATGGGGGTGTAATATTCATGCATGTGCTGTATGTTAATGCTTATACAGTATATACCTATTAGTGTGTGTGTACAGTACGTGTGTGTGTGGGGGTGTAATATTCATGCATGTGTTGCGGCTCTTGGAATATTTTGGAGAAAGACATTTTTTATAAAATGTCACTTCTTCCTTGAGAGGTTGCAGACCCCGGCACTACACAATAACACACTACACACACCTACACACTGATGCGACAGTCTAACACACCGCAGAACACTGATCTATTTCGCCTGACCCAGAGATTTTTACTGCTTCGTGACCCAATTCCGTGTTATGTACAGTATGTGAATAAATACAAATGATATCTCAACGTGAATATCGGGAAAAGCAGCATGTCCCAAACCAGCCCTCAGCAGTGACCTGAACATACTGAACGCCCTGAAATTAATTCCAAGTGCACATCCCGTCATCAGGGACCACAGGGTGAGCACGATTTGTTATAAGCACAGGTATACAATTATACAGTACACGTGCAGTGCATCAGTACCAACCTCTCTGTGCAGTAAAACATGTCCCTTTGTTCCTCTCATAGATCTTTTATCCAAGGCACATTGCACATGCAAGATTGGCCGTCATTATTACTCTGTAACAGTAAGCACCCATTTTATCTACCCCAGACGGAAGAAAGACACATCCAACCTGGCGGGGATTTGAACCTGTGAATGTCCGGTTTGTCTTACAGCGGAGATATCTCTCCAGAAAAAAACAGCACTGTCTGTTACAGAACAATTTAAAATATTTTTTTTTAGAAAAACCCAACTGAGACCTCGCCTGTTACGGCCCCGGGGTGCAGTCTTAAAATCTAGATTCAAAACACCCCAGGAATGAACAAAATCAATGGTACACCGCGCTCCTGCTTTTTATTTACGAGCCTAATCTTTCACTTTTTGTCTCGCAATACCATTTATAAGGAGTTTGGTACATTTGGATCATACTATGTCAGAGGTGGCCACCAACAGGCCAGGTTTTCAGGATATCCCTGCTTCAGCACAGGTGGCTCAATCAGTGGCTCAGTCATGACCTGCCCGGGCATGAGGAGTCACCTGGGTGGTCAGATACTGGAGGGCCGTCAGAGCTTCGGTGCAGCCGCGTCCCCGAGAGCAGCCAATGCGGCGGTGATCTGGCCAGCGGGATCAGCCAGCACTATCTCTAAGCTGCAAGAGGAAGACTCAGATCACCTAGCTGGGGGGGGGGGGGGACCTCTCACTGGTCCCTTCTCCAGGATCGGTGGGGGCCTCCAGTGGTGGGACTATCCGGCGGATGAGGTCCTTGACCATGTCTTTTTACTTTGGGACTCTGTCTCCAATCCCTGCTCCTCACAGCGGATCCGGACTTGGTCCTTTGGCCAGGCCTTTTAGTAGGTCGCTACGATCCAGCTGGGGTCAATCGTTGTTTACTTGGGGAGGTGAGATGAGCTCTGACTGTGAACGGAATGCCTGGATTGCCTTGTTCGCTGTCTTGAGGTTCAAACCCCACTTAGTCCGGAATACCTATGAGTATTCTGACCCTGAGCATGGCGACCCCACCGCTGCCACCAGAAAAGTCTGTCACGGAAGACCAGAACTTAACACCACGATCAAGGCACCAGACAGGATAAAGCAGTTCAATAAAAAGTATTTATTCCTGCCTGAGCCAGCAAGCACAACACAAAAGACAGATCAGAGCTATACTGACTAAAATAAAACACGGGCGTATTGGGGAAATCCTAGCTGACAAGGTGCTGGGCACCATATTGAAGGGTTACCCAGGGGTTGCTTCTACACCCAATAGGGATAGGGACCGTCCAGGCCTCTCATGCACTTCGCGGTTGAGCACTTTCAAACTCCCCGCTCAAAGTCCTGCTCTCCGCTTCTCTGGCAATTCAAAGTCCCATAGCACAAAAACAGTTTGAAATCTCCCGCTCAGTTAGGCTCCAAGCCTCGTTTGCAAGTGTCTCCAGCACAGCCTCGGAGCGCCCCGCTTAGTTCACCTCCGTGACAGGACCAGAATCAGCCCCGGAGCACTCATCGGGCTCTCCTTACATAGATTCCCCGCTGCCATAGGAAGTCATGGTAGATGAGCTGGCGACCAATCACAGTGCGGATGCTGCACAGGAACCAATCGGGAAACGAGGGTCGCCTGTATTGGCCAATCAGGGATGGAGGTGGGGTCGAAGGGAGTTAAAATGACTTTGGAGTGAAATACAAACGGGCCAATGGGAGCAGCCCTACCAGCGGGGGCTCCGTAACGACTTCTCCGGCTGCAGGATATCCCCTGCTGGGCTGGCGCCGCGATATCTGGGGGAACGGCCAACACATCTGTGGGCACAAACACATTTTCACGCTTCAGCACAGTTGATACACTCAGGAATAAAGACTCACAGTTACAGGGTAAGCAATGGGCTACCAGGCATATAAAAATGGGGTAACTCTGGGGTCTGGTGGACAGAGGAGCCCCACGGAAGGACGAGCAGGGGCCAGTGACCGGGCTTAACCTTTATTAGGGCTGGTCCCCGCTGGCTACTGCAGCGCCCGCGGTGGCGGACGCTGCAGGGACGAGAGCCCTCCCCTCAATGGCGCCGGGCCCGCTGCGAGGGGGAGGCTGCAGCGCTGTGACGCGAGTTGCTCCTGCTCTCAATAGAATTGAGAGCAGGACTCGCTATGGAGCTCTAAGCCACGCCCCCCGGCGGTTCAGCCAATTAGGGCGAACCTGCCAGGTGACGTCATGGCCGCGCCCCCGTCACTCCCTCGCCACTCCCCCCCCCCCCCCGGTCTTTTGGTCTGCAGCTCGGGGAATCGGCTGCACGCGCCGCCAGTCTCGCGGGCGCGCGTGCAGCGGAGGTACTGGGGCCTCAGCCTTATACTGGTCACTGGGCCCCTTTCCATCACAGCGATAAATTACTTAACACCGTTATCGTGGCGAGTTTTCCTAGTCATCGCCCAACCCAAGCTAGGACTAACTCTATAGGTTCATCAGAGTTTGGAGCCAGGAAACACCGACTTATTTATTTAAAAACCCAGCGTCCCACAGTGTTTTTATGTACACACCGTTCCACTTTCTTTATCATTGAAGAGGTATACACAGCGTCTTTCCATGTCTGCTTTGTGAATTTTGTATACATCATTTTTTTAAAAGAGCTTAGCCCCAAAATGTGTAATAAATGTAGAATTAATTAGATCTAACCGTATCCCAACTGAGCCACTTCCATCAGGGGAGTTAACCCATAGGAGCCTGCCAGCAGCGCAGGGGTTAATGCAGTTACACCTTATTCTCATTGCTGCACCGTCGGTGTATTCCGTCGTGCGTCTATAGATAATATAGGACTTATTGAAAGGAACATGATGTCATCTAGTGATGATCTGTTATTACGAAGCCTCCCCCCCACAAGTGGGAGGTAATAAGTGGGCGCCCCTGATATTATTAACGAGTTAAAAACAATCTTGGTATAAAAATTAGAAAGGGCGATAATGAGTGTCTGAAACGAGTGTGAGCTGAGCGGTCGGGCGGGCGGAGGGTGAACCGATCATGTTTTGTCCCCTATGTGGGGATACGCGGTGAGTGTTTCCATGACAACTGTGGAAGGCAGAAGCAGCGTCTTGGGAAAGCATTTCAGCCACGATTATGTTTTGCCAGTGATGGAAATATTAAAATACATGCACACAATTTACTCTGTGGTACGATATCTTTCATTGCTCACTATTTGCTGGGCTCTGCAATGTGTTCCAGGTCCTTCTAGCAGCGAGCGGACTGCCCTTATAGTGAAACTTTGACGTATTTCAGTCCAACGTTTATCTATTGCTGCCTGAATTACTCTTTCCTAAATCTGTCTCCATGTCCCCCCTCCTGAAATCCCTCTCCTGGCTTCCTATCAAATCCCGCATCTCGCACTCAATTCTCCTCCTCACTTTTAAAGCGTTACCCTCTTCTGCCCCTCCTTTCATCTCAGCCCTAATTTCTCGCTATGCACCATCCCGACTCTTGCGTTCTGCTCAAGGATGTCTTCTCTCTACCCCCTTTGTATCTAAAGCCCTCTCCCGCCTTAAACCTTTCTCACTGACTGCCCCTCACCTCTGGAATGCCCTTCCCCTCAGTACCCGACTAGCACCCTCTCTATCCACCTTTAAGACCCACCTTAAAACACACCTGCTTCAGAAAGCATATGTGTAGCACCGTGGCTGATACTATACACCTCATACATTAACCTTGGCCCCTTGCAGACGCACTTACCAGAATGCCCTCCTACTGTCTCTGTACGTTCTCCCTACCTACCAATTAGATTGTAAGCTCCTCGGAGCAGGGACTCCTTTTCCTAAATGTTACTTTTATGTCTGAAGCACTTTTCCCCTTTATGTGTTATTTATTATGGTCACGTGTATTACTGCTGTGCAGTGCTGTGTGCATTAATGGCGCTATATAAATAAAGACATATATCTGGAGATTCCAGCTGCTGTAGAAAACCTTTAATGCTGTATATGAAACCCTCCTGTGTGCCACGTACCATAGCTCACCTCTTTACTGCCGCCAGGGTCCGCACATCAATGTATTGCAGGTTCCATGAGCGGGGAATTAATACCCCCTGTCCTGCCAGCGACGCTCACTGAACAGTAGCACAGGAGTTTCTGGCAGGTAAGCTGTTTTGTAAGTGTTTAGAAATGAACTTTAATACTTATGTAACCCCCTTTTCCTACGCCTAAGGGAAACTGCGGGCGATTACGCATGCTGCTAGTACCTGTACGCTCACAAGAGGCCCGAGCCTCTGCTTCTGGGAGCCTGGGATGAGCTCTCTGTCTCTTAGTGCGGCGCCTCCACCCATGAGGGATCCTAGCGTTGGTGGGATTACTCCTCATAGGACCCAATACAATCAGTAATAACACAATCACACCAACTATGAATGGCTCTGCATGCACAAAGGGGGAGCTACAAGTCCCAGAATCCCCTGGGGGTGGGATAGAACACATGGGCTGTCCCAGCTAATGGGATGAGATGCAGCCCTGGTGAAGCAGGATATCCTCTGCGGGAAACAAGGTGACTTTAGTCAGTTCCGACGGAGGAGCATGGAGGAAGGTAGTGTCCAGGGAGCAGTCAACTTCCTGGACTAGGCCAGACCTTGCCCCCTAGGCCCCAGTTAGGCCCTGCGCCAGCCATAGTTAAGTATTGTAAGGAAGGCCCCAGATAGGGGCCCTTCCCCTTAAAACTACAACGCATTACTGCGCTGGTGGACGGATGTCCATGCGGCGACCTGTGGCCTTGGACAAGAGCTGCACGTGGCAGCAGAGAGGTGGAACCCTCCAGCTGGAGATTGCACCGCGGACCGCGCCCTGGATAAGGTGTTAGGGGAGTTGTGTTTGAGGCCCCGCTGCGTGGGACCTGATCCAGCATCCTCCTCTCATTATTCCCTGGTCGGGCTTGTGACCAGGAAGGTACCACCGTGCACCTACACATCACAGGGGGGTAGCGCTACCTCACACCTGGGTGGGATTGCTTGTGCGGACACCGGGGTTATAGGTGCCCAAGGTACCCTCAGTACTTTGGGGGAACCACTCAGGGTATTGTGCTATTGCATTGTATTATTTCTGCCTTGTATTGAGTGTGGCATATGCTATGTATTGGTATAGTAATCGCAGTGCTCGTTCTATTACCTCTTTATCTATTGTTATAGTAAAATCGAGTTATATTTATATATAAGTACAGTACTACGCGGAGGATCCTGTTACTTGTAGTTTGGGACCAGACTACGCTGCGGAGTCAAGGCACGTCGGAGACATCCCCTGCGGTGGGAACTCATCGTGAGAGACTGCGCTGGATCCTTTCTGAAGAGTCAGCAGCCCGGGTGCTGGAGCGCCCGGCAGGTATTTCCATAAGTGCACCAACATACCGGTACCTTATAGGCGCTGATCCCACCTTGGGGGTGGGTTTCTTAGGGACACTCGGGGGTTAAGTGACCAAGGGACTGGTCCGTTACGTTGGACACAGTGTGGGAAAAACCCGGTGGTCCGGCAAAGCCTGTACGTACGGTGAAGTGTGGCCGGGGCCACTGGTATCAAAAGGTTATCTATGTTTATTTGTGTAACATATACAGGAAAGGTTATCATTATAATCTGTGAGCTATGGTTACTGTTCTTGTTCAGGGGAATCTCACACTTTGATGGTCCTGGGCAAGTGGAGGCGCTGCCAGTTAAAATATTGAAAGTAGTCGGAGTACTTACCTTGAAGAGCGGCCCTCCTGCAAGCGTCACGGTGTCATGACATCACGGCGGCATGCGACGCCGTGTTGTCATGGCAACAGATCACCATGTGACGTCGGGTCGCCGTGACAACACGACGCTGTAGGAAGAGGGCCGCTCCGGAGAAGATAAGATCCCCCTCTCCCCACACACACATACTCTCACCCTGGGGTGAGACCCTTACCTTGGGGTGAGGAGCGGACCTGCACCGGTCCCTCCCCAGATCCCTCCTCTGGTCGGGTGGAGGTTGGATCCCGGCACCAACAGTAGGAGAGAGGGAGGGAGCGCAGCCCCCCCCCCCCCCCGAAGGCACGGGTCTCGCCCTGAGGCCGTCCCTGGCGCCCGGCACTAATGTGTGCAAAAGAGTGGATTGGAAGTGCAGGAGAGAGGTGTCTTGTTACGCACTTTTCCAGTCACTCACACTCAGCGGCATAGCCTCCTTCATGCACACCAAGGGCATATATCTCCCTTCACTCACACTCAAGGGGGGATATGTGTCCCTTCACTCACACTCAGGGGGGTATGTGTCCCTTCATTCACACTCAGGGGGGGTATGTGTCCCTTCACTCACACTCAGGGGGGTATGTGTCCCTTCATTCACACTCAGGGGGGGTATATGTCCCTTCACTCACACTCAGAAATCCTGTGGGAAAAACACCACTGACATCATTGGGATTCCCGGCCATACTCACCTTTGCTTCCACATGACTACACTCAGCAGTAGTAGATCTTAGTCTTGTAATCCTTGTCCCAAGAGCTTGCAATCTCTGGTTACAGAACGCCACCCTTAACCCCACGCTCTGTGATATGTTAAATAGTTTGTGCTCAGGAGAGGTTTTGATGGAGTGGCCCTCGATCTTTCACTGCACACTCCAGTGTCGTAACCACGCCGGTTCCCTTCCTACTCGGGGAGACCGCGGGGCGTTGTACCTAAGCGATGCGAAGCTGCGGGACACCTTACCCCCTGAGAGTGTAAGCTCTGCGGGGCAGGGATTTCCTCCGCTATTGTCTCACTTTGCTTGTTGTACTTATTGCATTATAATTCCCTGTGCTGCCTCTTTTGCAAAGTGCTGAGTACACTCTGGGCACTATATAAATAAAGACATATACACACATGCATGGCTGATACACGACGTGTTTTGGGCCATACAAGGCGAGCTGTACCTATTACACATAGTGTGTGTGTGGTAAGCTGCGCAGGCTGTGGGACTGCCATAGGAAGGACTTAGAATTGCCTCCAAGTAGAGCAACTACAGTGGTGCCTATTGTATGTGCAACATGTTGGCTGCTCTGGATTAGCACTGTTTAGTAAATATGGCCCACTAGCTTTCACTCACTCGGTCTTGTATGTGTCTGCGAGGTCTGAGCCTCTTCCTACACACTCAGTGTATACCTCCCACCTTCCCCTCACTCATTCATCCTTCCGCCTTTCTCTCACATCTCATTAGAATGTGTGCCGGCTGCGGATGTGTTGCCATGGCGACAGGCGGTGTGAGCGGTGGGTACAGACAGTCCTCAGTCTGAACGCCGGAACGTCCTGCGGTCTCCGTGTGTGTGTGTGTGCCAGAGGATGTGATAGTAACAGGAGGGAGCCCCCCGTGCCCCCCAACGTCCCACAGGAGTCGGCAACCCACTGCAAGCCCAGGCTTACAATGTCACGCTGTAAGCATGTTTGGGTTTGTGTATAGCATCGTACACATGTGACAGTACGTGTGCAAATCGGTGTATAACAGGTATACATTAGTGCAGGGGTGGCCAACCCGCCGGCCGCACGTACCCCTTCAGTGTTTCCCGTGCGGCCCGCGGCTCTTTCAGTGCCGACACCACGTCCGCATTCCGCCTCCCTCCCCCGCCTGTCCGGCCGCATCCATACTTAGCGCAACGGAGCGCGCGGTTGCCGAGCAGACAAAATAATTTGATTTTGTCGCGTGACGGCCGGGTCCCTTGCGCGGTTCAGCCAATAAAGGTGAACCGCTGATGTGAAATCACGGGCACACCTCTGACACACCTCTCACACCCCCCCCCCTGTCGCGTCCCGTCCTCCAGATGCCCTAGGCCACGGATCGCCTGTGCAGGAGGCGCGCATGATGCCATGCGCTCCGTCGCACGCACGCCTACTATATATTGCGTATTGGGTGGGAGGTGAAGGGGCTATTGGAAGTTGGGGGGGGGGGGAGTATTGAGGGTGTGTGGGGGAAGAATTGAGTGTGTCTGTGTGGGGGAAGAGTTGAATGGGAGGGAGAGGGGGGAGTGACAAAAGAGGAGAGAGAAGGGATAGGGGAGAGAGTGAGTGTAGGGCGGGGGAGAGAGTGAGGGAGGGGGAGAGGGGAGGGAGGGGAAGAGGGAAGGGAGGGGGAGAGGGAAGGGAGAGGGGGAGAGAGTGAGAGAAGGGTCGGGGTGAGAAGGGGAGAGAGTGAGAAGGGTGGGGGAGAGAGTGAGAGAAGGGCGGTGGAGAGAGTGAGGGGGGGGGGGGAGAGTGAGAGGAGAGAGTGGGGGGTGAGGAGGAAAGGGAGATAGTGAGAGAGGTAGGAGAGGGGGGGGAGTGAGAGGTAGGAGAGAGAGGGGAGAGTGAGAGGAGAGGGGAGAGTGAGAGGAGGGGGGGAGTGAGAGGAGGAGGGGGGAGTGAGATGAGAGTGAGGGCGGGAAGGGGGTGGAGGGAGAGAGTGAGAGGAGGGGGGAGAGTGAGAAGAGGAGGGGGGAGTGAGAAGAGAGTGAGAGAGGAGGGAAGAGGGTGGAGGGAGAGTAAATAAATACGCAGGACTAAGCATATTTTGATTTATTTTGCGTTTGTTGCCCGAGTGGAAATGACACACAGCGTAACCTGTCCTGCACAGAATAACACTGGAAAAACGAAATAAAGTGATTTATTGTGAGATGCGGGATTTTATTCCCCCATGTGCTCTCTCCTCTCTCTAATCCTGACGGATGTAAGTTAGTCGGACTGTATGTTAATGATCATATATAACTATTAGTCACTGTTCATTTGATTCCTTTTATGTTTTATTGTGGCCCTTTGACAGACACAGGTAAATTCTGGCTCCAGCTCCCAGCCAGGTTTGCCTCCTCTGTACTAGTACTGCACCCGGCATTACTGTGTGTGTGTATCAGTGCCTTTGTGTATGAATGTCCTAATGTGTGTGGACAGTGTGTTCATCCGTGTGTCTTAGTGTGTCTGTGTGTTAATGAGTGTAGGCTGTGTATGTAGCAGTGATTGTGTGTATCAATGTGCTAATATGTCTGTGTGCCTCCATGTGTCTTTGTGTGTTAACGAGTGTGGGCTCTCTGTGTATCAGTGATTGTGTGTATCAGTGGGCTAATGTGTGTGTGCATCCATGTGTGTCAGTGTGTTAATCAGTGATTGTGTGTATCAGTGTGCTAATTTGTGCATCAGTGTGTTGTGTGTGTATCAGTGACTGTGTGTGCTTGTATACTGTGTGTATATCAGTGTGTTGCGTGTGTATCAGTGACTGTGTGTGCTTGTATACTGTGTGTATATCAGTGTGTTGCGTGTGTATCAGTGACTGTGTGTGCTTGTATACTGTGTGTATATCAGTGTGTTGCGTGTGTATCAGTGACTGTGTGTGCTTGTATACTGTGTGTATATCAGTGTGTTGCGTGTGTATCAGTGACTGTGTGTGCTTGTATACTGTGTGTATATCAGTGTGTTGTGTGTGTATCAGTGACTGTGTGTGCTTGTATACTGTGTGTATATCAGTGTGTTGCGTGTGTATCAGTGACTGTGTGTGCTTGTATACTGTGTGTATATCAGTGTGTTGCGTGTGTATCAGTGACTGTGTGTGCTTGTGTACTGTGTGTATATCAGTGTGTTGCGTGTGTATCAGTGACTGTGTGTGCTTGTATACTGTGTGTATATCAGTGTGTTGCGTGTGTATCAGTGACTGTGTGTGCTTGTATACTGTGTGTATATCAGTGTGTTGCGTGTGTATCAGTGACTGTGTGTGCTTGTATACTGTGTGTATATCAGTGTGTTGCGTGTGTATCAGTGACTGTGTGTGCTTGTGTACTGTGTGTATATCAGTGTGTGTTAGTGAATGTGCAAAGTGACACGGAAGAGAATCAGCTGCTAGCATAGAGAGACGTCAACGCATTGCAGGGAAACATTGCTGTCTGCCCTGGACGCCAAGGGGTTAACCTTTTGTTCCTGTAACATATTGACTCCCTTGAAGCCACACGTGTCCGTAATCGTGGCACCATGTGAGCCCATTGTGTCTTTAACCAGAATGACAGGCACAGTCACAACGTGTTCACTACACACTGACACAAAGGTCTTCCAATCAGAATACAGAACGGCCACCGACCTCGTCCGTTATATAGGAACAAAACGCCAACATCCTCTTGCCTGATTGGATGAGAGGGAGAGGATGTAACATGGCCTAGAGCTGTGGCAGGAGATGAGCCCACAGGGGCTGACATCTCTGGCAGCTGAGGAGTTAATCTCCCCAGTCTCAGCGGGGGCTTCATTCTGCACCCCGTTGTGAAATGCATTGGGGGCTAGGGTTCCCCAAGTGTCAATAGCGTTTCTTTTCCAACATTGGACAAGAATGAAGAAGTTACTAAACCTTTCTTAGGGTTTGGGCTCTGTGGTTCTTTTTTAGGTAATCACCGGCATTATTTCTGCAATCACCCTGCGGGCTGGGATTTTCAGGGGTGAGAAATAGCACAGAGATTCTGTATGAGCCGTATACAGTATATATAATATTACACGTGCACCCTATAGCACAGAGATTCTGTATGAGCCGTATACAGTATATATAATATTACACGTGCACCCTATAGCACAGAGATTCTGTATGAGCTGTATACAGTATATATGATGTAGCCAGGTCCCCCCGGTTCTGCTGCTTTCCCCTTACCCTCCGTAACAGCTGGGGTAGTGCAGGAAGGTATCAGCTGGCGACGGGATAGCCAGAGGCTCCGGTGGCTCTCTCGGCAGGGCGCCGGCATCTTGCGCATAGTTGCGTATGCGCAGGTTAGTGCCGGGAGTTGCGTGCGCAGTGTGTTAGGCGCGCGAGGCAAAGAGGTAGGAGAGTGCTCTGTGGGGACTACAAACCCCAACAGCCATTGGGACTGCAGGCCACATGTCGCGCGAGAGCCAATAGGGCTGCAGTATGCTCCCTAGAGGGATTAGATACATTTTCGCGCGCTGCAGCCACGTTATGCAGTCGGAGCTGGGACACAGAAGAGGGAGTGTGTAGGTGTACAGGGGTCTGTGACTCCTGCACTAGGCCAGACATCCCCCTAGGCCCCAACTAGGCCCCGACTCCCCTAGTAAGAGTGTGGCAGCGACAGGGACAGGCCCTTAGGTAGGGACACTGCCCCATTAGCTGTTTATGCCAGGGACACAGTTGCGACGTTGCACAGCACTGGAGAGCGGTGGCCTGGGACCAGATCACCCGAACTGGAGTAAGAGACTATCGTCGTGTGGGACCATACAGCGGGATACCACCCCACGCGGAGGCGGACTCGTCGCGGAGGACATCGCTGGCTCGGCGGATTCCATTGTTCCTCAGTCGGAGCACCCGGCATGTACCCATATCTTTAAGTGCACCAACAAGTACACACACCATAGTGGCAGCGCTGACCACACACAAGGGTGGGGTTGGCATTCTCGTGGACACCAGGGTGGTTGGGTGCTCGAGGGCCCCTCAGGTACAGTGGACATGGTGTGGGTTACACGGTGGTGGGATAAGGCCCTGCGAGGCGAAGGGGTAGCTGTAACCAGTATCCGGTTCTCATTGTCTATCTGCATGTTCTTAAGTAAAGGTTCTTCTTATCACATACTGTGTGTGTATCAGTGTTGTGGTTCCTGTGAGGGGCTACTCCCACTACGTTGGGATCCCTCCCAGGTGGAGGCGCTGTATAGAGTTGTATTGTTGTATCACCCTGGGCTCCCCGTGGCGGATGTTTGGGATCTCCATGAGCCAACAGGTAAAGCCAGCACCCGTAGACTCTTTACCCTAGGGGGAAAGAGGGCTACATTAATATAACATGTGCACCCTATAGCACAGAGATTCTGTATGAGCCGTATACAGTATATATAACATTACAGATGTAGCCAAGCCCCCTGGGTGCCTTACCTTGCTGCGGGAAGGGGGGAGGGGGTGGGGGGTATGGCTGCTCTGTGGCTGGCGGGAGCGCGGGGAGCATTGGTGCCGGCGGAGGGGAGGCAGGAGAGGATCCGTTGGTGGTCGGGATGGCGAGTGGGTCGCCGGGGGCCCTGGCAGCTCTTGGAAAGGACGGCACCATCTTTGGGCAGCTCGCACCTGCGCAGGTGAGCAACGGCGGCCAATACATGTTACGCATGCGCTGTGGCAAAGCTCGCGAAGCCCGACCTATCAGATAAGGCTCTTGGCGGGGACTACAAGTCCCATGGGGCCTCAGGAGCGGTCACCTGTGCTCATTAGCCAATAGGGCTTCTAGGATTCTCTGGCATGACAGGATATAGTCATTCACTGAGGGCACGTTTAGTCAGTGTGTGACAGGAAGGGATAGGGAACAGAGGTGTCTGTGCAGAGAGGCAAGGAGCCTCTGCACTAGGCCAGAGAACCCCCAAGGCCCCAGATAGGCCCTGAGACACTATCAGTTTGTGGCTGCTTTAGGGACTGGCCCTAGGGTAATGACCATACCCCTTTAGCACCATAGTGAGAGTGAGGGACACAGCAGATGCAGCATTCCCTAAAGAGAGGTCTGGGACCAGGCCTTACCAGAGAGAGAGAGACATTACCTGGGTTGATCCACCCTTGAGGGACGTCGCTGAGGACATCGTGGATCGGCGGATCCTTTTCGAAGTATCTGCGGGCCCGGGTGCTGGAGCGCCCGGCAGGTATTGTTACTAAGTGCACCAACATACCGGTTCATAGAAGGTGCTGATCATGCCTATAGGGGTGGGTTCTTTGGGGACTGTAACAGGGGACTTATCCCTGTTCACAAATGTGCCTTTAATCCAGCAGTGTGGGGGTTAACTGCTGGTAGGCAATTAACTAACACCACTTGGCTGATTACAGGTGGTAGAAAAAGCCTACCTCTGAGACAGGAAGAGAGACTCCTTAGCTCACACCTGAGCTGAACTAGGAGATAGAGCAGAGATTCCTTAGTCCACAACTGGGCTGAACCAAGGAAGGACAGATGTCTTGAGCGGCAAGCTGACCACAAGACAAAGGGGATAAGACTTCTAAACCTGGATGCTGATTATCCGGAGAAAAGGCAGCAACCCAGCAAACAGATAAGACTTTATTTTCCAAATGACTGTTGTCTATATATATATATATCTCTATATGACTTGGGCTGATGAATAGCTTGGGTAGCCACCCAGTTAAAAGGGGCTGGAATATAAGGATACATATATGCCAAAGTGAAGCAGGTTTTATTTGGCTCACTATTTCTCCTATGTTGATTTTTTGCTGTGTTTAAAGCGACAGGCACAATAAAGCCTTGTTTTAATTTCACCTTAAAACAGTCTCCATTGTGTACCTCTGCACATGTCCTCCTACATATGGTGTCAGAAGTTTGGGATGAGAGGTGGTCTTTGAAGTTAGAAGGACCCGGAGAGTGCCTGTGAATTTTTTTTTGTGCTTTTTGCCTGCATACAGTCTAGCAAACAAACCTGAGCAACAAAAACAAAGATTCACCTGCAGCAGAGATCAGAATTAAAGGGATACACATCCAGGCAGGAAATCTACACTGCACTGAAGAAAGCCACAACACCACAGATGGACTCTTTTCCCCAATCCCAAGAGGAGAGAGAGAGACTGCTGAAGCAGGTAAACCTTACTTGCCTATCACAATGATGTGTAATACATTATGGTTGTTGATGAAGGGGCTTTGCCTTCCAGCAGTAGTCAGGGTGCAAGAAGTGAGTTAGCGCTCCAGAGGAGCTAGGCTTTATTGTTTTCGTTTAAAAAAAAAAATTGCGCTGAAGCAGTGAATACAGACAGTGACCCACGAGTGGTACTGATTCTGGAAGTAAAGACTGCCACACCGCATAGGACTACCAGCTGTGAATGGAGTATATGCAGAAAAGTGTGAACATTGATGCAAGACTGTGCTGAAGCAGGGGAATTTTCAGCAAACAAATGCTGAGTGTAAAATTGCCCTACTGGGGGAAAAGGGATTGCTGAACTGTGTAAAAGGTACCCCAAAGCCAATTGCTGAGTGTTAAGTCACCCTGCCGGGAGTGAAAGAAATATTCCATAGGAAAGAATATTTTTTTTCTGCAAGTAAAGTCTGCCTATGTATCTTGGGAGTAAAACAGGCACCCAAAGTGTGAAGAGTGAATGCCATAATACCCAAAGATGAGACTGAAAATTACTGAACTCAAGCAGAAAACCAAATTCTGTTGCTGAAGCGGAGGGATTGTACATAGCAAGTAAATGGTGTAAAGCAAATGCCTTTGCTGAAGCCAGAAAATGGGCAGCTAGCAAGCATTGTATTTAAAGAAATAGAACCCTGGGAATTTAAAATGGCCACCCAGCTGAAGTCAAATACAGACACTGTAAAAATAAGGAAGAAAATTTGTTCCTGGTATAAAGAACCCCACCACACGGAGCAGTGTCCCTTCAGGCCTTATTCAGACGATGAGAGTGAATGCATGCACAGTAATGCTAATGTTGTAAAACTTACCCAAGACCTCTACAAGCAAAATATGCCCACCTGTAGGACTACAACCATTTGGGGTTCTAGCAAATACACTGGCAAAAGCTGCAATAGCGCCTCCAGAGATCAGGAAGAAAAATACTCCTGATAGCCCCAAAATGGAGGAAAAGATGCAGCGTTCCTGGAATGAACCCTACCCAACGGAAGAGTGGCCCTTCCAGTCCAATAAAGAGGAAGACATCTCTTACGGGGAACCGAACCGAGTCACACCCACAAAACACCCCAAGAATGGTGGGGGTGCCTGAACTCGGTACGAACCGAAAAGACCGCTCCCTGTGATGACGAATATGATCGGCAGGAGAAAGAGCGGGAGCAGCGGATCACCGAATATTTCCATCAGCTAATACAGTTGCAAGAAAAGCCGGGTGGATCCAGTGAAGCTGCTAACATTTCAAATGAAGACAGAGACCCCAGTATCCCTGAGGGGACGGCGTCGTCCAAAACAAAAAGGCGAAAAAAGAAAAAGAAAAGCGGTTCTTCACATACCGTGGAAGGAACAGACACGTCCGCAGATCCTGCAGAGAAAAAGGGGGACCGAGAGGTCCTGCATCCTAGGGAAAATGGAGGATGCGTCATGCAGATGACCGAATATCCAGAGGGCCCAAGGCAGAAATCGGGTAACCCAAAGAAGTGTCTGTCTGGTGCCAACAGTGAGGAACCCTCAACCAACCATCCCAGGGAAGCGGAGCCGGAACCAGTGAGTGACGATCCCTTGACCAGCCCTGAAGATGCCCTGGAAATTGCCAGGCGTGACTGTGATCTGCTCCGGGAACAATTGAAACTTGAGAGGGAAGATAATGCTGAGTTACAGAAGACGGTGCTCGCAATGTACTCTGAATCAGGAACAGAATTGGACAATCTCAAGTCCGAGCTAAATGCTGCAAACACTAATAATGCCACCATGGCGGAAATCTTAGCCAATCTGATAAAATGATGGCTAAGCTGAAGCGGAATTATGAGGAGGCACTGATGGAGATTACAGTCTTTCAGCAAGATGTTCACAATTTTCGTGCAGCACTGGATGCCTCACAGCATGAGATCAACAGCGGCCCACACAAAACTGGAAGTCTCCAGAAAGGAACTTCACAGTCTCGCGGAGGAGCTGGACAGTTCAAAGAAAACTATCCTACATCTTAATTTAAATCTCAAAGGCTCTAAGAAAGAGCTTCAGACCCTCAACCTGGAGATGGAAGTCTCACGCCAGGAGACAGCCCGCCTCCATGCAAATGTGCAAAAATGGAAGGTGGACTGCAAGGAGGCCCTGAATAGTACAGAGACTGAAAAAAGAGAACATTTAAGATTAAAAAAAGAAAATTCTGAGTTGACAGAATACGTCAAGGGAAAGAATGAAAAGCTGCACGAGCTTAAAGAAATAAATAAACTTTTGGAAGATGAAAAGTTTGAAGCAGAGCACCGACTGCAGAACCAACTGCAAGGTCTGCGTACACACCTCCAGTATGCAGAGGAGAAGCAGGAAGAAAAGCTGCAGGCTGCTAAAAAGGTACAAGCGCTGCAGGAACGTCTGAATAACCAGTACGTCCCCACAGAGCAGTATGAGGAGCTAAAGGCCACGCTGCATGTCACCAGAGCATCATTGGAGGCGGAGCTTCGATACCAGGTGACTCTGTATGAGAGGGAGCAGGAGAAGGCCCAGAAACTGGAGCAAGAACTGGAGAGACAGAGAGACTGTTCCATTCCCTTGAGTCAGTACACCAAGGAGAAAACAGACGCAGCGGCAACCTTGACGACAAAAATTACAGAGCTACAGAATATGGAGACACTGATACAGACTCAGAGAAAGCAAAGTGCGCAGATAAATTCCCTGAGAAGAGACTTGCAAGACGCACTCAAACAGAGTGAGACCCTGCAGACCAGTAACTTACAGATTCCTCCAATACGGGAAAAGGTATTGGCTCTGCCCAAGCACCGGTATCCCACAGTAACTAATGCCTGTGAGGACAAGGGTACAGTGAGAGTTGGGGACTAAACGCACCTTCAAAACAAGATTACGACGTTTGAGCCACCTAAGAAAGCACTAGCCAAACCTGCAGCTGCCCAACAGGCAACAAACAGAGGTAGGAGTGCAGAATCAAAGCCAGAAGAATCCTTAGCTGAGGAAGCTGAAAAGATAGGACGTTCTCTGGAAAGGGAGGTGGAGGTGCAACTCAGTCCCAAAGAAGCTGAACTGGCGACTCCGTTGTGTTGAGGAGGTGCAGAAAGACCGCTTCAAGAGCAGAAAACTCTAAGGGCTAGTCCTAACTGCTCTACAACTGTTGCCATACAGTTTGTCTACAAAAAGAGAAGTGCCCGACGCAACGGAAATCTCATGACCGCGCACTCGGTAAAAAGACTTTACTTGGAAAAAGTCCTCCTCGAGCGACTGAGGAGTGCTGATCTCAAGCACCTTTGGGAGGAGACAAAAATAAACTGGAGAAAGGGCTCCAATCCCAGCGGGACAGAGGGTTCTCTTCCTCCATCCACTCTCATTCAAGTCACAGAAAGATCTCGAATAAGAGTGGAAGGATGGGCTTTGGCCGTGGTAAGCCCGAGCTTCCCACAAACAGGGGAGGTATGTAACAGGGGACTTATCCCTGTTCACAAATGTGCCTTTAATCCAGCAGTGTGGTGGTTAACTGCTGGTAGGCAATTAACTAACACCACCTGGCTGATTACAGGTGGTAGAAAAAGCCTACCTCTGAGACAGGAAGAGAGACTCCTTAGCTCACACCTGAGCTGAACTAGGAGACAGAGCAGAGATTCCTTAGTCCACAACTGGGCTGAACCAAGGAAGGACAGATGTCTTGAGCGGCAAGCTGACCACAAGACAAAGGGGATAAGACTTCTAAACCTGGATGCTGATTATCCGGAGAAAAGGCAGCAACCAGATAAGCAGTTATTTTCCAAATAACTGTTGTATATATATATATATATATATATATATATATATATATATATATATATATATATATATATATATATATATATATATATATATATATATATATATATATATATGACTTGGGCTGATGAATAGCTTGGGTACCCACCCAGTTAAAAGGGGCTGGAATATAAGGATACATATTTGCCAAAGTGGAGCAGGTTTTATTTGGCTCACTATGTCTCCTATGTTGATTTTTGCTGTGTTTAAAGCGACAGGCACAATAAAGCCTTGTTTTAATTTCACCTTAAAACAGTCTCCATTGTGTACCTCTGCACATGTCCTCCTACAGGGACACTATTGGAATAAGTGACCAAAGGGACTTATATCTTACTGTGGACACGGTGTGGGGACACGTTGTGGGGTACGCCTTGGCGGGGCGTGGGTATGATGTTCTTATTCATTATAGAGTGGTAAGAGATAAATATATGTTCAGTAAAGACCTTTCTGTTTTATGCAAGTGTGTGATCACTGTGATTGTGTCCTGTGAGGGGCTCCTCCCACTCTGCTGGGATCCCTCCCAGGTGGAGGCGCTGCACCAAATTAGGAAGTGTATCACCCCAGGCTCTCCGTGGCTGAGGCTTAGGCTCCTGTGAGCCAAGAGGTATAAAGGCAGTACGCGTAGGTCCTGTGTTCAGGGGAAATCAGGGCTACACAAGATTTAATTGACTATTGGGGTATGTTTCCTTTTGCAGAATAGACAAACCCCCTCCCTTAATTGTTATTCAATTGCATGTGACCACAGTACTTAAGACAGACTGTCTTGGCTGTGTGTCCCATCTTTAGTGTCCCAGTTAAAGTGTGTGGCAGAGTTAATTTTGGAGTTGAAATTGGAGGTGAAGATTGGAGGAAGATCGGGACTCTGCACAACAGTTTTGCAACTGTGAGAACTTAACATTCGAAAAGCTGTGATTCTTTGTACTCTTCCTATCCTCCAATAACTGGCCAGTCTCTCCTCCTGCATCTCATTATGCCCTCCCTATTGCCTTTTCTGTTTACTGTTTCCTCACTCCTTTGTGAATGTCTCTGTTCTCTCCAACTTCTCCACTCCACACTGCACCATTATTTATACACCTCTCTCCCAACAACTTCTTTACCCCTCAATAAAAAACACCCACACAAATCCTCTATTCACACCCTCTATCTACTCCTTCCTGCTGCTGGGGTTCTCCCCTAGGCCTGAATCCAGACACACACCTGATCTCACCCACGCCTCCCTGCCATCTCTTCCCCTGTAAAGTGTGTTAACCCTTAAGTTATTTGACTAACCTTAAAACTTGCCCCACAAATCAAGCATCCCAATATCCTGCACTCATGGTTACTGTCCCACACTCAGTCACTCCTACCACCCATTGTGACCAAGCACTGCCATCTGCAGCACTTATTCCCTCACCTACTGTCTCTGTAAGTTCCCCATCATACCACTTAGATTGTAAGCTCTTCGGGGCAGGAATTTCCTTTCCTATTGTCTGATTTTGCTGCTCTTATTGTATTATTATAATTTCCCGTACTGTATTCTTTGTGAACCGCTGAGTACACTTTTGGCGCTATATAAATAAAGACATACAATACATTACATGTGCACCCTATAGCACAGAGATTCTGTATGAGCCGTATACAGTATACATAACATTGTTTTTGTATTGTATGTCTTTATTTATACTGCAGGCTTTCGTTCTAACACTGGAGCACCGGTAACTGTATCAATTTTTTCTATTTTGAGGTGTGCAGCACTTCTCTCTATTAACTGGTTTATTTATATAGCGCTATTAATGTACATAGCGCTTCACAGTAGTAATACATGTGGTAATCAAATAAATAACAGATAATATAAATAACAGATCATGGGAATAAGTGCTTTAGACATAAAAGTAACATTAAGGAAGAGGAGTCCCTGCCCCGAGGAGCTTACAGTCTAATTGGTAGGTAGGGAGAACGTACAGAGACAGTAGGAGGGAGTTCTGGTAAGTGCGTCTGCAGGGGGCCAAGCTTTATGTATCATGTGTTCAGAATATCCACAGTGCTACTCATATGCTTCTTTAAGCAAGTGTGTCTTAAGGTGGGTCTTAAAGGTGGATAGAGAGGGTGCAAGTCGGGTACTGAGGGGAAGGGTATTCCAGAGGTGTGGGGCAGTCAGTGAAAAAGGTTTAAGGCGGGAGAGGGCTTTAGATACAAAGGGGGTAAAAAGAAGACATCCTTGAGAAGAACGCAAGAGTCTGGATGGTGCATAACGAGAAATTAGGGCAGAGATGTAAGGAGGGGCAGAAGAGTGTAAAGCTTTAAAAGTGAGGAGAAGAATGGAGTGTGAGATGCGGGATTTGATCGGAAGCCAGGAGAGGGATTTCATGAGGGGAGATGCTGAGACAGATCTAGGAAAGAGTAGAGTGATTATGGCAGCAACATTTAGGATAGATTGTAGGGGAGACAGGTGAGAGGCAGGAAGGCCGGACAGCAGGAGGTTACAGTAATCAAGACGGGAGAGAAGGAGGGCCTGAGTCAGAGTTTTAGCAGTCGAGCAGCAGAGGAAAGGGCGTATCTTTGTTATATTGCGGAGGAAAAAGCGACAAGTTTTAGAAATGTTTTGAATGTGAGGGGCGAATGTGAGAGAGGAGTCGAGTGTGACCCCTAGGCAGCGTGCTTGGGCTACCGGGTGAATGATCGTAGTTCCAACAGTAATGTGGAAGGAGGTAGTAGGGCCAGGTTTGGGAGGAAGTATGAGGAGCTCTGTTTTAGCCATGTTGAGTTTAAGGCGGCGGAGGGCCATCCAGGATGATATAGCAGAGAGACATTCAGAAACTATGGTCTGTGCAGCAGGTGAAAGGTCGGGGTTGAAAAGTAAATTTATGTGTCATCAGCATAGAGGTGATATTTGAACCCAAGAGATGTGATTACGTCACCTAGAGAGAGTGTGTACAGAGAAAAGAGAAGAGGTCCCAGGACAGAGCTCTGGGGTACCCCCACAGAGAGATCGATAGAGGAGGAGGAGGTGTTAGCAGAAGAGACACTGAAAGTACGATGGGAGAGGTAAGAGGAGATCCAGAATAGAGCTTTGTTACGAATACCAAGAGTATGGAGAATGTGAAGGAGGAGAGGGTGATCCACGGTATCAAATGCTGCAGAAAGGTCGAGTAATATGAGCAGAATGTAATGACCTCTTCTTTGGCAGCATGGAGGTCATTAGTTATTTTAGTGAGGACTGTTTCAGTGGAGTGAGCAGTGCGGAAGCCAGATTGTAGAGGGTCTAGGAGAGAATAGGTGGTGAGAAAATGGAGCAGACGAGAGAATACAAGATGTTCAAGGAGTTTAGAGGCAAAAGGCAGGAGGGAGACAGGTCGATAGTTAGAAAGACAGGTAGGGTCAAGCTGGCTGTTTTTTAGTATGACTGTTGCATGTTTGAAGGAGGGAAAGGTACCAGAGTAGAGGGAGGAGTTAAAAATCTGTTTGAGCATAGGGATTATAGTAGGAGCAAGAGGTTTTAGGAGATGGGAGGGAATGGGGTCAAGAGGGCAAATGATAGAGGGAGAAGAGGAGATCAACAGCGACACATCCTCCTCTGTGACAGCAGAAAAATATTCAAGGAAGGCAGGAGGAGAGTTAGGAAGCAGTGTAGGGTGGGAGGAGGAAACAGAGGGGATGTTCTGACGTATGGATTCCACCTTTTCCTTGAAATAGTCGGCAAAGTCCTGAGGTGAGATGGAGGAAGAAGAAGAGGCAGCTGGGGGTGGTCTGAGTTGGGTGTCAAAGACAGAGAAAAGTCGGCGTGGGTTACACTTGTGCGTGTTGATTAGTGAAGAAAAGTAGGTTTGTTTAGCTTCAGAGAGGGCAGAATTGAAACAGGACAGCATAAATTTGTAGTGAAGGAAGTCTTCGAGAGTGAGATTTCCTCCAGAGGCATTCAGAGGAATGAGTGCAGGAACGTAGCATGCGTGTATGGGAATTTAGCCAGGGTCTGGGGTTAGATGGGTGAGAACAGCAGAGAGAAAGTGGGGCATTTAGATCAAGAGAGGAGGACAGGGCAGAGTTGTAGTTCCTGACCAGGTTGTCAGGGTCTGGAGCAGAGGGGAGAGGGAGGAGTGTAAAGTGGAATCAAAAGATGGTAGGTTAATAGAGCGCAGGTTTCTGCAGAAATGAGGGGTAGATGGAGATGGAGAAGGGGAGAAGCGAGAGAGAGAAAATGAGATGAGGTGATGGTCAGAGAGAGAAAAGGGGGAAATGGAGAAATCCGAGAGAGAAACATTTTTAGTGAAAACCAGGTCTAGGTAGTGGCCATCCTTGTGGGTGCTGGCTGCAGTCCACTGTTGAAGGCCAAATGAAGAGGTTAGAGAGAGAAGCGGGAAGCCCAAGGGAGAGAGGGGGTCATCAATGTGGCAGTTGAAGTCCCCAAGGAGAAGAACGGGAGTCTGAGGAGAGAAAGAAAGAGCCAGGGTTCAAAGTGAGAGAGAAAGGCAGAAGGGGGATGAGTAGAGGTAGGTGGGCGATTAAATGACCGCCACGTGGAGAGGGAAAGGAGAGACGATCTGGACAGAGTGAGCCTCAAAGGAGGGAAAAGCAAGAGAGGGAGGAATAGGAAGGGTACGGTAACGGCAGAGAGAGGAGAGGAGGAGCCCCACGCCTCCACCCCTGCCATCAGTGCGCGGAGTGTGGGAGAAAGAGAGGCCACCATAAGAGAGGGCAGCTTCCAGAGCAGAGTCATACTGAGTGAGCCAGGTCTCAGTTACAGCAAAGAGGAGCAGAGAGCGAGAGAGAAAGAAGTCATGCACAGAGAGGAACTTACATAGTTACATAGTTACATAGTAGATGAGGTTGAAAAAAGATTTACGTCCATCAAGTTCAACCTATGCTAAATTTAGACGACAGATACTTTATCCTATATCTATACTTACTTATTGATCCAGAGGAAAGCAAACAAAAAAACCCAGAGTCATATCATCCAATTATATCTCATAAGGGGAAAAATAAATTCCTTCCTGACTCCAAGAATTGGCAATCGGATTAATCCCTGGATCAACATCCTTCCCATGTATACTTATTTGGTATATCCCTGTATACCATTCCTATCTAAAAAGATGTCCAACCTTTTTTTGAACAAATCTATTGTATCTGCCATCACAGTCTCCATGGGTAATGAATTCCACATTTTAACTGCCCTTACTGTAAAGAACCCTTTCCTTTGTTGCTGGTGAAATCTCCTTTCCTCCAACCTTAAGGGATGGCCCCCAAGTCCTTTGTACTGCCCGTGGGATGAATAGTTCTTTTGAAAGCTCCTTGCATTGTCCCAGAATATATTTGTATATAGTTATCATATCCCCTCTTAGACGCCTCTTTTCTAATGTAAATAAATCTAATTTAGCTAGCCTCTCCTCAAAGTTAGATTGTCCATCCCTGTTATTAATGTGGTGGCTCTTCTCTGCACTCTCTCTAGTTCCATAATGTCTTTTCTTAGGATTGGTGCCCAAAATTGTATTCCATATTCAAGGTGAGGTCTTACTAATGCTTTGTAAAGGGGCATAATTATGTTTACTTCCCTTCCATCCATTGCCCGTTTGATGCAAGATAAGATCTTGTTTGCCTTTGCAGCTACTGCATGACTTTGGGCACTATTGCCAAACCTGCTGTCTACAAGCATTCCTAAATCCTTCTCCATCAAGGATTCCCCCAATTTATCCTCATTTAATTTGTAATTCGCCTTTTTATTCTTGCATCCCAAATGCATAACCTTACATTTATCTGTATTAAACCTCATCTGCCATTTACTTGCCCACGTTTCCAGTCTCTCCAAGTCCTTCTGAAGAGAAATTACATCCTGCTCTGATTCTATTACCTTACACAATTTAGTATCATCAGCAAAGATGGAGACTTTGCTCTCGATGCCAACCTCAAGGTCATTTATAAACAAGTTAAAAAGCAGGGGTCCCAGTACCGATCCCTGAGGTACTCCACTCAACTTTAGCCAAACCTGAAAAAGTTCCATTTATGACAACCCTCTGTTGTCTGTCCTTTAACCAGTTTTCAATCCAGGTGCATATATTATTACTGAGTCCAATTTTCTTTATTTTGTACACCAACCTCTTGTGTGAAACCGTATCAAAAGCCTTTGCAAAATCTAAGTAGACCACATCAACTGCATTACCCTGGTCTAAATTCCTATTTACCTCCTCAAAGGAACAAATAAAGTTTGTTTGGCATGATCTATCCTTCATAAATCCATGCTGACTATTAGTAATAATTTTGTTTTCCATTACTGTAGGTATTCCTGAATATTATCCCGTATTAAACCTTCAAGTAGTTTCCCCACTATTCAAGTCAGGCTTACAGGTCTGTAATTCCCCGGTTGTGATCTAGCTCCCTTTTTAAATATAGGCACCACATCTGCTTTACGCCAATCTTGTGGTACTGAGCCTGTGGAAATGGAGTCCTTGAATATTAAATATAATGGTTTGGCTATTACTAAGCTTAACTCCTTGAGAACTCTTGGATGTATGCCATCGGGGCCAGGTGCCTTATTTACTTTAATTTTTTCAAGTCGCTTATGAACTTCTTCCTCAGTTAACCAATTGTTCATTAATATGGAGGTTGTGGCTTCCTCCTGCGGCACTACTATTGAACTTGATTCTTCCCTGGTAAACACAGAGGCAAATAATTTGTTTAATACCTCTGCTTTTTCCTTATCTCCAATAATCTGTCTGCCCATCTCACACTGAAAGGGTCCTACTGTATATATTCTTTCCTCATTTTTTTTGTTATTAAGGTACTTAAAGAACATTTTAGGGCTGGCCTTACTTTCTATTGCAATCCTTTTTTCATTATCCATTTTTGCTAATTTAATTGCCCTTTTGCAATTTTTGTTACATTCCTTATAATTCTGATACGATGTCTCCGTCCCTTCTGACTTAAATAATCTAAACGCCTTCCTCTTCTTGTCCATATCCTCCCTACCTGTTTATTTAGCCACATTGGTTTTGACTTATTTCTTTTATACTTATTACCCAAGGGTATACACTGATAAGTGTGCTTTTCTAACAATGTTTTAAAGACTGCCCATTTATCTTCCACATTTTTCCCTGCAAAAACATCATCCCAATGTATTACTTGTAGATTAGACCTCAGTTTATTAAAATCTGCCTATTAAAACTTGTTAGAAAGGGAGCGTGAATTCCAAAGGGCACAGGAGAATGGGAGAGAGGAGGGAGGGTGGCAGGGGATGGGTATGAGGTTAAGGGGTTTGGCACCAGAAAGAGTAGAAGTTGCATGTGGGAGGCGAGGACGAGCGCATACAGAAGTAAGGCAGGGACCAGGATTGGGAGAGATATCCCCAGAAGCGAGGAGGAGAAGCAGGGAAAGAATATTGTCTCTCCTGTCTCCGACATGCTCTTTATTATTCTCTAGGACTAGCTTTTCTCTCCCTCTCCCCCTTCTGTCTGCCCCCTCTGTCTCCCCCTCTCCATTATATCTCCTTTTTTTCCTTTTCTCTGTCTCTGACTTTTCTCTTCCCCTCTCTCAGTCTCCCCCTCTCTCTCCCTCTCCATTATATCTCCCTTTTTTCCTTTTCTCTTTCTCTGACTTTTCTCTTCCCCTCTCTCCCCCCCCTCTCTGTCTCTGATTTTCTCCTCCCCTCTCCCCCTCTCTCTATCCCCCTCACTCGGTCTCCCCCTCGCTCGGTCTCTCCCACTCTCGGTCTCTCCCTCTCCATTATTTCTCCCCTTTTTCCTTTTCTCTGTCTCTGACTTTTCTCCTCCCCTCTCCCCCTCTCTGTCCCCCTCTCTCTGTCTCCCCCTCTCTCTCTCCCTCGCCATTATTTCTCCCTTTTTTTCCTTTTCTCTCTCTGACTTTTCTCCTCCCCTCTCCCCCTTTCTGTCCCCCTCTCTCTGTCTCCCCCTCTCTCTCTCCCTCGCCATTATTTCTCCCCTTTTTTCCTTTCCTCTCTCTGACTTTTCTCCTTCGCTCTCCCCCTTTCTTCCCCACCTCGACTCGCCATGTCACACTCTGGCTTTGTCTCTCTGTCACTCACCGCCCCCCTCCTTTCCTCGCCCAGTGTGGCGATGTGACACATCCCTGTGAGACCTGCCCGCCCCCCCCCCCCCCATCTCACGCTCCTGTGTTTGTGACATCATCAGGTACAGAGAAGCCTCCAGCCCTTATAAGGCTCCTGAGTGCCTGGGAATCCAGCCACATGATTCCACTCTTCCCTAGTGACACAGTATTAATGACGGAGGGTGGGAGGAAGACTGAAATCAAATCTGTATACAGCATGCAGGTGCCTAATAGAGACGTGTTTTTATTCTGTGGCTCACCACTCTATGTATAATATATATATATACCATATCACATTTTAAGTTATGGTGGGTGGAAAAGGCAACAAAAAACCTCCACCGTTAGCATATACCCCCAAATGGGCTCCATGTGAATGGATATTCCAGGCAAAAGGTGACACGTGTGCTCATTTGCATGTCATTTCCCAGAATCCCTTGCTGCAGTGGGAACACTGTATGCTAGGTGATAAGACATGTGAATGTGCTCACATGTGATATTCTTTATTGGCTATATGCTAACGGTGGAGGTTTTTTGTTGCCCTTTTCACCCACCATAACTTAAAATGTGATATGGTAAACCTACCGAGCCTAGAAATATTTCAAAGCAAGTATAAACCAGCCTCACACTGATGATACCCATCAAGGTTGAAACATGTCTGTGAGTGGTTTGTACTTGCTTTGCTAGTCCCATGCTTGCTTTGCTAGTCCCTTAAAAGCTGTGTGAACGGCGATGCATCAGCTTAAATGGGCTCCATGTGAATGAATATTCCAGGCAAAAGGTGACACATTGTGTGTTCATTTGCATGTCATTTCCCAGAATCCCTTGCTGCAGTGGGAGCACTGTATGCTAGGTGATAATGGTTGAAAGGCAGGGTTGCAGACCTGTCTAAGACATGTCAATGTGCTCACAAGTGATATTCTTTATTGGCTATATATATATATATATATATATATATATATATATATATATATATATATATATATATACGTATATATATATATATAGCCAATAAAGAATCTATATATAGTGCTCGACAAACCCTATAGTGCTCGACAAACCCGGTCGCCCACTCGCCAGGTGCAAACGGAAATTGGCCGGTGGCCAGTGACTTTTCCCCTGCTCTGAAAAAAAAATCCACTGCTCTGCAAAAAAAAAAAACCAAAAAAAATTCCCCCTGGCTGATTGGCCAATAGGGCATGACGCGGAATGGAGCCCTTCCTTCTTTGCAGGGGTAAGTAATGGGAGTGTTGCTGCTGCTGCTGCTGCTGCTGCTGCTGCTGCTGCTGCTGCTGCTCGCGCGGTCCCCTGTCTCCTGCCCCCGGTCCCCGGGGCTGACTGGTGGTAGCAGGGGAGTTTTCCCCTTCTCTCCCCGGTCCCCCCTTCTCTCCTCAGTCCCCGCTTCCCCCTGGCTGCCCGCGTGGGGCGGGAGATGGAAGCGGGGTTGTTCCCCCCTTCTCTCCCCGGTCCCCCCTTCTCTCCCCGGCTGCCCGCGCGGGGCGGGAGGTGGAAGCGGGGGTGTTCCCCCCTTCTCTCCCTGGTCCCCCCTTCTCTCCCCGGTCCCCCCTTCCCCCCAGCTGCCCGCGCGTGGCAGAAGATGGAAGATGGAAGCGGGATTGTTTCCCCCTTCTCTCCCTGGTCCCCCCTTCTCTCCCCGGTCCCCGCTTCCCCCCAGCTGCCCTCGCGTGGCAGGAGATGGAAGCAGGGGTGTTCCCCCCTTCTCTCCCTGGTCCCCGCTTCCCCCGGCTTCCCGCACGGGGCGGGAGATGGAAGCAGGGGTGTCCCCCCTTCTCTCCCTGGTCCCCGCTTCCCCCGGCTTCCCGCACGGGGCGGGAGATGGAAGCAGGGGTGTTCCCCCCTTCTCTCCCTGGTCCCCGCTTCCCCCGGCTTCCCGCACGAGGCGGAGGTGTTCCCCCTTACTCCCCCCTGCCCCCTTAGTCTCCACTTCCCCCCGGTCCCTGTGGCTGCCCGCGAGGGGCGGGAGATGGTCGCGGGGGAGGGGGGGGGGGGCGAGCGGGGCAGTGGTGGTGGTGGTGCTCGGTCGCGCAGCCTTTCCTCTCTTCTTCCCCCTGTCCCGTGTGTGTGTGTGTATGAGAGAGAGATAGTGTGTGCATGGGAGAGTGTGTGTGTGTGTGTGTGTATGAGAGAGAGAGAGAGAAAGAGAGAGTGTGCATGGGAGTGTGTGTTTGTGTGCGTATGAGAGAGAGAGAGTGTGTGCATGGGAGAGTGTTTGCATGGGAGAGTGTGTGCATGGGAGAGTGTGTGTGCGTATGAGAGAGAGAGAGAGTGTGTGTGCATGGGAGTGTGTGTGCATGGAAGTGTGTGTCTGTGTGTGTAGATGTAGGATACCAGAAGTGTCACCCCACCCAATCACCCAATCACCCCACCCAATCACCCCATCAACCCACCCCATCACCCCACCCATCACCCCGTCACCCCATCAAATCACCCCATCACCCCATCGCCCCACCCAATCACCCCACCCAATCACCCCGTCCTCCCACCCAATCACCCCATCACCCCGTCACCCCACCCAATCACCCCGTCACCCCACCCAATCACCCCATCACCCCACCCAATCACCCCATCACCCCGTCACCCCACCCAATCACCCCATCATCCCACCCAATCACCCCATCACCCCACCCAATCACCCCGTCACCCCACCCAATCACCCCGTCACCCCACCCAATCACCCCGTCCTCCCACCCAATCACCCCGTCCTCCCACCCAATCACCCCATCACCCCACCCAATCACCCCGTCACCCCACCCAATCACCCCATCACCCCACACAATCACCCCGTCACCCCACCCAATCACCCCGTCACCCCACCCACCCAATCACCCCCCCAATCACCCCCTGCGTCTCACCCTCTGTCTCGATCTCTCTGTCTGTCTCTGACCCTCTCTCTCTGTCTCTGACCCTCTCTCTCTCTCTGACCCTCTCTCTGTCTCTGACCCTCTCTCTGTCTCTGACCCTCTCTCTCTCTCTGTCTCTGACCCTCTCTCTGTCTCTGACCCTCTCTCTGTCTCTGACCCTCTCTCTGTCTCTGACCCTCTCTCTGTCTCTGACCCTCTCTCTCTGACCCCCTCTCTCTCTCTCTGACCCCCTCTCTCTCTCTGACCCCCTCTGTCTCTCTGACCCTCTCTCTCTGTCTCTGACCCTCTCTCTCTGTCTCTGACCCTCTCTCTCTGTCTCTGACCCTCTCTCTCTGTCTCTGACCCTCTCTCTCTGTCTCTGACCCTCTCTCTCTGTCTCTGACCCTCTCTCTCTGTCTCTGACCCTCTTTCTCTGTCTCTGACCCTCTCTCTCTGTCTTTGACCCTCTCTCTCTGTCTCTGACCCTCTCTCTGTCTCTGACCCTCTCTCTCTCTCTCCGACTCTCTCTCTGGCTCTCTCTCTCTCTGACTCTCTCTCTCTGACTCTCTCGCCCTCTCTCTGTGTCTCTCTCACCTACACGCTCTGTCTGTCTCACACTCTGGATCTGGATCTCTTATTTACCCTATATATCTTAACTGCCCTATACCTACACCGAAATAACCTATACTGCTTTCTTCCAGATCTAACTCAAGCTTCACACGGGAGACATCGGAACCCCCCCCTAACCCAGAAGACAGGTAGGGAACACCTCCCCTCCAATGTATAACATTGCGGGAATGAGGGTACCTGGACATTGAGGGACTGCGGATCAGGTAAGATCCCAGGCGGGATTGCTGCTTTAGATATTGTGAAGCGGGGACGTCCAGACACTGGTTAAGGGGTTCAGGAAACTAGTCATTCACCTGTGGCTTTTATTTCTAGATCCGACATACACACACACACACACGTAACAAGGACTAATTGTAGTATAATGTAATACAATAAATACATTTATGTCAAAAATGAATGTTGTTCTTACTAGGAATTTATTACATTTATTTTATTTATATATTTTATTTTAAAGCAGGGTTGGGGGCGGGACTAGGTGGCGAGTAGATTTTTGGGTGATTTGTCAAGTACTGTATATATATATATATATATATACACATTCAGTTAGGTCCGAAAATAATTGGACACTGATACAAGTTACAGTGAAATAATGAATATGGGCTTAAAGTGCAGTCTATCAGCTTTAATTTGAGGGTATTCACATCCAAATTGGAGGAAGGGTTTAGGAATTACATCTCTTTAATATGTAGCCCCTTCTTTTTAAAGGGACCAAACGTAATTGGACAATTGACTCAAAAGCTGTTTCATGGACAGGTGTGGGCTATTCCTTCGTTATTTCATCATCAATTAAGCAGGTAAAAGGTCTGGAGTTGATTCCAGGTGTGGCATTCGCATTTGGAAGCTGTTGCTGTGAACCCACAACATGCGGTCAAAGGAGCTCTCAATGCAAGTGAAACAGGGCAGCCTTAGGCTGCAAAAAAAAAAGAAAACCCATCAGAGAGATAGCAGGAACATTAGGAGCGGCCAAATCAACAGTTTGGTACATTCTGAGAAAAAAAGAATGCACTGGTGAGCTCCGCAACACAAAAAGGCCTGGACGTCCACGGAAGACAACAGTGGTGGATGATCGTAGGATCCTTTCCATGGTAAAGAAAAACCCCTTCACAACATCCAGCCAAGTGAAGAACACTCTCCAGGAGGTAGGATTAACATTATCCAAGTCTACCATAAAGAGAAAACAAAAGGAGGTACTGGCGCACAGCCAAGAGTGGGTCCCAAACAGATAGAGTTTAAAAAATATCCTTTATTGATCCATCTAAAAAGGTAGAGGCAAACACCCTCCTACGCGTTTCGTGTTTAAAAAAACACTTTATCAGCGAAGTTGATTGGACGGCGCTTCCCTTTACAGATGGACAATGACCCAAAATACTGCGAAAGCAACCCAGGAGTTTTTTAAGCTAAAGAAGTGGAATATTCTGCAATGGCCGAGTCAATCACCTGCGTCGGCGCCTCCAGCCCGCACGATCTTCTCCGGGGGACCGTTACCTGGCGGCCCATCCGCATCGGGTGGAGCCCCATTTCGGGTATTTACGGTGTCCCTACGATGACTGGCCTGACAGTTCCATTGTTACAGCTTTGGCGGGCGGATCTGCTAACAGATTCATAAGAAATGGTTAGACATAACATTCTTCAAGGGATGGGTGGGAAAAATTGGATTAGTGAATGCTCCTCGCGCGCTGCGGGTTTAAATAGCCCGCCCTCCTCCTCCTCCCCCTGCTGCTGCATGCGCAACTCCACGCTGCCTCGTGGTGAGGGGGAGGGGAGGAGAAAGCCAATCCCTGCAAACACTGGAGGGCCCGGCGGCCATTATGTGGGTGACGGGTCCATTTTGGATCCTCTGCCCTTCATTGTCTTGGTCTTTTGATGCCCCTTGGAATCCAGTTGAGTACCATCTTTGTCCAACAATGGTACACACACACACACACACACACTAGGCTTGTTCTATAGCAGATGCGGGCGCGCGTGCATGTGACGCACACTTTTTGTGTGTACGGTCCGTGCTGCCGGGAGAGACAGGTTTGCAGTAGTTTGTGTGTTTGTATATGTGTATATATGTGAGTGTATGTATGTGTGTGTGTATGTATGTGTGTGTGTGTAGCTTGTGTGAGTTATTAATTTATTATATATTTTTAAATTAAAAAAAAGACACGTTGTGAAGAATAAATTATTTATTAACATTGTGCACACACACACACATACACACACACACACACACACACACACACACACACACACACACACACACACACACACACACACACACACACACACACACACACACATTACAGTAGCGCGAAAACTTACTTTTCGCAGTCTTCCCCCCTTGTCAGCCAGCCTCTCTCTCTCTCTCTCTCTCTCTCTCACTCACTCTCTCTCACTCTTTTCTTTCCCTACTTTCTCTCCCTTCTCTTTCTCCACCGCACCTCTTTAATTTAATACCTTATGACATGGGTGCGCAAACTGGGGTCTTTTACTGAGCCTTTGAGCCACCTGTGCTGAAGCAGTGACTGATTGAGCCACCTGTGCTGAAGCTGGGATATCTTGATAACCTGACCTCTTGCGGGGGCTTGAGGACTGGAGTTGAGCACCCCTGCCTTAATACATAGCCCCCTCTTTGTCTAATAGAGCCTTTCCCAATACTTCTGCATGGATAATTCTTTTGCATGGATCATTTGCTGGGATATCCTAAAAACCTGTCTTGTTGGGGGGGCTTGAGGACTGGAGTTGAGCCCCCCCTGTATTAAGGCTACGTTAGCGCATTTAAGTCAGTGGGCTGTTAGGCGTCAGTGCCGGAACGTGTGTTATGGCAAAATAATATCAGCCCAAATCTTTCCTGTTATCCATCTGAAACACACAATGCAATGTAATCCCCTACAGTATTTATAGTATCGGGGCGACTCCCATCAACATCATAAAAGACTTAGGGCCCTATTTACTAATCGGTTCTAAGCGGTAAGGTCCAGCTCGTTCACTCACACCCACTGTAGCACATTTCCCCCACCCTAAGTGAGATCATATAGCTACCGGTGTATTCTGCTGCTGGTGCATACCTGTGAGGTAGAGCAGAAGGCCTGAGATCTCCGCCGTGGTATAGGGAGGCATCAGGACAGGCTATCAGGGATGGTTCTTCGGTCAGCGCAGCGCCTCCAGCCCAGGAGGATCCTGGTGCAGGCAGGAGGAACCTCACAGGCGACTCTTCTTGTGGTCTCATACTCCAAACATCAAACCGGAGAGGGTATAACTGGGGATTATTGGGTACATTACAGGTTCCATTCCCTGAAGGCAGTACCCCGGGCTGGAGGCCCTGAGCCCCCCTCCTCAGCATACCTTACCCCCTAACAGGGCAAGGCCTCAGCAACTCCTGTCCAGGAGAGACTTACTGCTGTGTCCTCGTAGCCGGGACAGCAGCACAGAACTTAGTCTAACCTCTAGAGGGAAACCCCCTCCTGCCCAGGGGAGTGGCTCCTATCAGTCATAGGCCCCCTGTAACAGCAGTGTGGTGGTTAACTGCTGGTAGTCAATTAACAAACACCACCTGCCTGATTTAGATTGCTTAGAAAAGCCTGTCTTTTGAGACAGGAAGTGAGACTCCTTAGCTCACACCAGAGCTGAACTTGGAGGCAAACAGTCTTGAGCCCTGCCAGAAGAAACAGCAGAGCTGCTTTCAAGACACAAGGGAAACTTCTAAACCTGAATGCTGACACACCCTGAGGAAAAGGGAGCTGAACCAGGGACAGAGAAGATTTTCCTTCCAAACCACAAGGAACAGATAAGACTTTCATTTATGAGACTTCTTATATCTGCTTAATTCATGCTATATGTTTGGGGCTGGGAGACATGCTTATCTAAGGGAGTTGTTAACTGCATAGTATTTCACTAGAAATACTCCCAAGTGAATAGAAGCTTTGTTTACCCCTTGTTTGGATGGTTTACTGATGTTAAGGAAACAGGCGCAATAAAAGGCTTATTTAATTTCACTATAATCAGTCTCCCTTGCATACCTCTGTGAGCGTCCGCCTACACCCCCTTATAATAAAAGGCTACTCCTGAACTTTATTAGGTAACACACATATAACAATACCACCAGGCCCTGCAGGATTTGCTCCCAACTCTTTACTGGGACTTACAGTGCTAGGGGGGCCAGAGAATTAGTAGTAGCCCAAGGGGACTTGGCTACATCCTCCCTCTGGTTTTGAAATCCTTCACGACCCCGCATGAGGGCATAGCATCCACCACATCTTAATACAATGAAAGATAAAATGGCAGTACTCATTATCACATGGCATAACAGTACTGTAAGACCGGTCAGTAATAGTGAGCGGGGTCTGGCTTGCGCACAAGGTTCCCTTCACTACCTGGTACTGTCACTGAATAGCAGCGCTTGCGCCCAGACTCCCCAATATACTCCACTCTAAGTGTACATTGCGGCCTACCTGCCATACCTTCAGTAGATAGCAGGCTCTGTCTTCCCTGTAGTGCATACTGCTGCTGGTCCGCACCTTCATGTGATCTAATATGGCTGCGGGCACCCACTCATCCCGGTAAATTTCGGCTGATCATATTAGGCTGAGGACCTGCTGCGGGCAGGCACGCGCATGGCTGCGTGCGTGCGGGCCACCAGCCCCTTACCGACAGTCTTGTTGTCCCCGCTGCCTCCTTCCGACCAGGCTCACTATGCGCTGTGACGCGTCAGCTGCCAGGGGATGCAAGAGGATTGTGATCCCGAGCGGTGACGCGTCACGTGGTGCGCTGGTGAGCCTATCGGGGGCGGGAGCTGTCAGAGCTTCCCCCACCTCCAAAAGGTAGGGGGGGGGGGGGAAGTGTATGTATGTATGTGTATATGTGTATATATAAATATGTGTGTGTTGTGTGTGTGTGTGTGTGTGTGTGTGTGTGGGGGACGGACGGACCGGGGGGGGGGGGGAAAGCAGCAGGGAGAGCGAGCAGCAGAGGGCATGTGTGGAAGCTCACTGCTCACCTTCCAGCATACAGCAGCACCCTCCTGCCACCCGGAAGACCCCCGCTGCAGCCCTCCGCTCAAACCACGCCCCCCCCCCCGCTCCCTATGGACCGCAGATACCGGTCAAGTGCCTCTCCACGCGCCGCCTGTATGCAGTGCGGCTGCGCTGACTGAAGCAGCGGGGCCTCGGCCTTAGAGATTCAGGAAAGTAGGGATAATCATACCCTTCCAGACTAAACTTTTGAACCAATACCCTATCAGCGCGACTAAACTTGGTCAAATTATGCCCGTAGGCCTGACCTGGCAATACCCAGTTGATGGGTCCTTCCCATAGAGGCTCACTAACTAGTTCCTCTCCCCCTGGTGGAGAGAAAAGGCCTGTCTCCATTTTTGCGCAACGCTCTCGCATAATTTCTGCCTCCTGCCCGGCAGAGAACTGGCCCTTCTCCCACCAATGATCGGTTTGGGAACCCCTTTCCAGCACGAACCGCGCCCGCTTTAGATGCGGCACATATCACCTATATAGTGGGTCCCACCACGGTAGGGGTTACACCCCTCCAGACACTTTAGCCATCACAAGTGGGGGAGTGGACACGGTCAGTACTGGGGACACAAGTCGAGGGGACCGGGGCCTGTATCTGTGGTCACTGACAGCTCCGTAGGGACTAAGTTCAGGACTGTGGGAATGGTCGGAATGGGGCAAGTCCAGCACTTCAAAGTCTCGTTCCATGGGGTATTTAGAGTTCCATACCGCAACTTGGGCGGCAACCGGAGAAGTCGTCCGTATTATGGCCTGGAACTGTCCACACCCGGGAGTGGGAAAAGCAAAAGCCGGAGGCTTAGCAAGGCCTCCCATGCCCCGGATGTCATAGGGGCTTCTTTGCTTTTCCTGCCCCTGCACCCTGCACTGCTGCAAGAAAATATTCTCCGTAGAGGTACTCACCAATGCATCAGGGGCGGATGCAGGATCCGAAAGAGAAGCAGTACCGGCCGGTACCGATGGCGGAGATCCCTCCGCGCTGAACACCTCGCTCGGGCGCTCAGTGTAGGCAGCAGCCACATAGGCCATGGCTCGATTTCGGGCCTGGCAGATGGTTTTACACTGCAACCGGAGCAGGGACATTCCTCCAGGGACATCGGTCCAGCGATGATTGACATCCCAGATCGACACACCCTGGTAGAAGTTGGGGCTGGAGATGGACGAATGGGTCGTTACCTCAGGATCGTTGGAGGCCTCGTCCGACACCTCATCGATGGACGCACCCTCGCTGTCCTGCTGGAAGCTCATGGATCCAGCGGTGGATGGTTTTTCTCCCACCCTACGTGTGTTACGGCAAAATAATATCAGCCCAAATCTTTCCTGTTATCCATCTGAACACACAATGCAATGTAATCCCCTAAAGTATTTATAGATCGAAGTATCAGGGCGACTCCCATCAACAATTAAAGACTTAGGGCCCTATTTACTAATCGGTGCTAAACAGTAAGGTCCAGCTCGTTCACTCACACCCAACGTAGCACATTTCCCCCACCCTAAGTGAGATCATATAGCTACCGGTGTATTCTGCTGCGGGTGCATACCTGTGAGGTAGAACAGAGGGCCTGAGATCTCCGCGGTGGTATAGGGAGGCATCAGGTCCTGCTATCAGGGATGGTTCTTCGGTCAGCGCAGCGCCTCCATCCCAGGAGGATCCTGGTGCAGGCAGGACGAACCTCATACTGTACGTAACTCTTCTTAGCCTCGTCCAGGGTGGCGCTGAGCGGGCGGGCGTGCTCACGCTGGCCGCGATGAAACACATTGCGTCAATGTGTGTGGCCAACGTGAGCAAGCGCCTGCGTCCGCTCGGCGCTCAGAACAAGCAAATTTGAATTTGTCGCTCGCAAGCACGTCACGTGAGCAGTTCGCCCAATGAGGCCACGAATCACCCAGCCGAGCAGAGAGCGCAGCGCACAAGTGCCAGCGCGCCCGTTCCCTGCCTGGCCGCAGCCTTATGCTCTCATACTCCAAACACCACGCCGGAGAGGGTATAACTGGGATTTATTGGGTACATCATAGATATTACAGGTTCCTTTCCCTAAAGGCAGTACCCCGGGCTGGAGGCCCTGAGCACCCCATCTCAGCATACCTTACCCCCTATCAGGGCACGGCCTCAGCAACTCCTGTCCAGGAGATACTCACTTCTGCATCCTCATAGCAGGGAGGGCAGCACAGAACTCACTCATAGAACCCTCCCTTACTCTAACCTCTAGAGGGAAACCCCTCCTTCCCAGGGGAGGGCCTTGTAAGCCGGCCTCCTATCAGTCATAGGCCCCCCTTGTAATACCAGGCTACTCCTGAACTGTATTAGGTAACACATGTGTAGCGGTGTCTCCCCCACCCTCTGGGAGATTCCCTGGCTACCAGGTGTATAGTACTGTTTACCTGCTGGTATACAGAAGCTCGGAGGTTCCGCCGTTGTTGTTGGGGAAGACAGGACAGGCTTTAGTGGTGATAGTGGTTCTTTCTCATATTGGTGTCAGCGCCTCCATATACCGCAGGTTCCCGGAGTTCTGGAAGCAGCCGCTGCAGAAGAACTCGCTTCTCTTCCCCCAGACAGACTGCACGCCCAGGCAGAAGTATATTTTCATAAACAGGGACACTTTATTCTCTGCAGCATACAACAGCATACACTGGATACACCGCACACACTAGGCCTCCAGCCTCCGAATGGTCCCTGGACTCACACCTCCAGCCAAGGGCTCCAAGGGCGGTCCGTGCTCTTCCCTTTCTCCCTGATAGAGTAAGGAGTACCGTACTCAACCCCACGCCCCAAGGGGAGGGGACAGAAGGTGCCAGAGCCCTGAAGACCTCTGCTGTGAGACCAGTCTCTCTCAAGGGGGAGAGACAACACTGAAACAATTTGGTATTACAGCCCCTTAAGCACCGAGGGGGAGGGTCCAAGGTCTGAGCCCCTTATTGGACACAACACAGGCCGTAGCCTGCCTCCCCCCTTGTCACTCAAGAGAGCTGCTTGCTTGTGGGGAAACCCCTGGATTGGGCCTAACACTGCCTGCGCTGACACCAGAATTTACATGTCAGGTAGGGTAGAATAGCAGCCAAGCCAGGCATGGCTACACATATAACAATACAACCAGGCCCTGCAGGATTTTCCCCCGACACTGCCCCCTCTTTACTGGGACTTACAGTGCTAGAGGGGCCAGAGAATTAGTAGTAGCCCAAGGGGACTTGGCTTCACTTGTAAATAGGGCCCTTGATGCATAATGACCCAAGATGTCTATGGATCAACATGACATAATAATTCCTTTCATCGATTGCCTAGCTGTGAGTCATTGATCGCCCGTCCCATGGGACCATCCCTCCCGTTGTTTTGTCTTATTGCCACATCATGGTCTCAGAGTGACATTTGCTGACAAAACCATGGAGGAAAAGAAAGGAGACGTGTTTTGCTGTTAACAAAGAGGAATTCTACATGATATGACCCCGATTCCCTCACTGATTATTCACAGCGATATGCAGAACGTCTCTATCGCGGGGCTAAGAGCTGCTGTGTTTGTCACGTAACAACACATGGATTTCCTTCTGACGAAGGGCGTGACATTCACGGTTTCCTTGGCTGTGCAGGGCCGGAGTAATTACAAAGGCAGATTACGCTCAAGGTCGCTAAACTGACAAAGGCTGTTGTAATCAGCACCTCTATTAATACCCACTGTATATCAGCATGAGAAGCAAAGGGGGGTTGTGCAGCATGGCGAGTATTAATCATGGTCCTGAGATTGTACTGAAACAAGCACACCAGATACGGAAATATTTATCATTCCCATTATACGTCGGAATAGTGGGGACAGAACACAAAGCTTACAGGTTACCGAGCTTGTGTAAGCAATATACATGTGTAAACATTGCACAATAATCCCAAACCAACGGGTTTTTTATTGGATTTATCACTTGTAAAGCCATATAACTCTATAACACGGTATGTCTACATTCTTATTGTTTGGTGCCCAAAGCACACACAGATAAAGGCCCTGATTCAATGTGTCGGGAGCAGCCTGCCGGGGACAGTCCTCCAGGCCCCCCCCCCCAACAGGTCAGGTTTTCAGGATATCCCTGCTTCAGCACAGGTGGATCAATCAGTCCCTGCTTCAGTACAGGTGGCTCAATCAGTCCTTGCTTCAGCACAGGTGGCTCAATCCGCTCCTGCTTCAGCACCGGTGGCCCAATCAGAGGCTAAATCACAGACTGAGCCTCTGATTGAGCCACCTGTGCTGAAGCTGGGATATCCTGAGAACCTGACCTGTTTTGGGGGGAGTGGGGGCTTGAGTACTGGCGTTGAGCCCCCCTGCCTCTGGGCTTGGGCTCCCTTCTCACTGTTTACATGCATGTTTGATGCGCTGTTGGACGCGTCTCATGTGAAGCGCTGTGTACATTTATTGCCACCATAGAACATTACATAATAATGAAGATAAAATAGTAACAGTTTAGTAAAAGGGGGAAAAAGTCCAGTTTAATTGCAGTGGGTTCCTCAAAGATGGGGGAAAGGCCGTAACGAATCTCAACTGATTTCCCAAACATGGTGTGGGCAAAAAATAGCTTTCAGGGAGTATAAAGGGGGAGAGAACTGTCTCAGGGGGCGAAGAAGGGTCCAAAGTGAGCTTAACGTTGGGCAAAGACCTCGACAGAGAAGAACATGGCCCCAGAAGTGAAGAAGGGTCAATAGGATTCTAACAGAAGGTAGGTAGTATAGAAGGTAGGCAGTATAGAAGGGAGATAGTAAAGAAAGTAGGTAATAAAGAAGGGAGGCAGTATTGAATGTAGGTAGTATAGGAGGTAGGTATTATAGAAGGTGGGTAGTATAGAAGGGAGGTAGTAAACAAAGTAGGTCATAAAGAAGGTAGGCAGTATAGAAGGTAGGTATTATAGAAGGTAGGTAATAAGGTAGGCAGTATAGAAGGTAGGCAGTATAGAAGGTAGGCAGTATAGAAGGCAGGCAGTATAGAAGGTAGGTAATAAAGAAGGTAGGCAGTATAGAAGGCAGGCAGTATAGAAGGTAGGTAATAAAGAAGGTAAGCAGTATAGAAGGTAGGCAGTATAGAAGGCAGGCAGTATAGAAGGCAGGCAGTATAGAAGGCAAGTAATAAAGAAGGTAGGTAATAAAGAAGACTAGAAGTGAACAGGGTGATCACAATCAATTTAAAGAGTCGGGCTAAAGGAAATGAGAGCACAAGGATATTGGGTCCAGATAGGATCAAAAGGATCCAAAGATGGCGGACACACTCTACTCCTTTCATAATGGTGGTTGGGAAAGCAAGCATCCCAACTGAAATCTCTCCACAGACTTAAATAGAGAACAGGATCCTGTTCCCTAATGAACTCCAGATAGGATACAGCGTGGTGGTGTGACGGTAACAGCACTAATTAAACCAATCACTAATTAAACACGTTAGGTAGTGGGGGGAGCAGATGTTGCATTTCTCGGAGATGTGGGATGCAGGCACATCAGTGTCTACACAGCCAGACGGGATAATGAAAGACTCTGTGGTGAAGCGGCAGTGTGACGTGGACATTTGAAGGAAACAGATGATGCCTTGTTAAGCTCTTTATAGAGTGTTTTTCCCATATTTCTTTATTTATTTATAAAATGTTTTACCAGGAAGTAATACATTGAGAGTTACCTCTCGTTCTCAAGTATGTCCTGGGCATAGTTAATATGACAAATAATACATGGTTACAAATACAGTTACATAAATAAACAGGGTATACATTATATACAATACATTGCATGCACAGTTAGAGAAGATGTATATTATGAGCGTATGAAACAGTTACAGACCAGATTAAAATAGGAGACAGCCTTAGTTTTGAAAGAACTTAAACTGGTGGTGGATGTGAGAGTCTCTGGTAGATTGTTCCAGTTTTGGGGTGCACGGTAAGAGAAGGAGGAACGTCCAGATACTTTGTTGAGCCTTAGGACCATGAACAGTCTTTTGGAGTCAGATCTCAGATGATAAGTGCTGCATGGGGTAGGGGTGGATATTGCACACATTAATCTGATTTTGCATCTTTTCAGGTAACGGGGAAGGTGTATGTGGGTTTCCACACTCGCGCTGTCCCATAAACCTGTAGGGAACTGCAAATCTCTTGCTGCCGTCCGCAGGAGAACGCCACAGTCTTCTACAAGCGAGAGTCCCCCCTGAGGGAGCCCACAATGCAGCAAAGACGAAACGAAAACAGAAGGCGCACTGAGATGCAGTATATAACTTGTGTTAAAAATGTCCCACGACAGGACAGAACATGAACATATCAATAGTGAAAATATATAAAAGTGAACCAAAATATAGCATATGACAGCATAGGTAATGAAGATTGGAAGGTAGAATCGCCAAAGCCCCAAAAAAATGCACCATCAGCTCACCAAGTGGAGGGCTAAAAAAGTTTTAATAAGACTACATAAAATGGGGCTTTGGCGATTCTACCTTCCAATCTTCATTACCTATGCTGTCGTTGCTTGATTGGAGAGACGCGCTGAGGATCTGAGGGTACGTGGGTGTTGGCGTTCACTACATTCTCCCCCGTGAAATCACGTGTCTACAGAGGAGAGGAGGATTTTCCGGACGGACCGGACGTGCTATGACGCACTTCTGGCACTCGGGAACTCCACGCCAGAGATGAGAGACCGTGCAGTGGATTTCCAGGACGTTTTCGTCTATGCTGCAAACAGGGCTGCGTCATGAGGAGTGCTACAGGAGGGATCCATAGAGGCACCGACATAGTCTCTCTATTTTCTCAGGATCTCAGGTAGCGTTTTTCCATTGGAACTCCCTTCCCCTAACACGCAGTTCACAGTGTTTTCTCCATCTATATCAACATTCGTGTTACACCCACGTTTTTGATTCCCCTCGTTGCTTACCTCAGCAGCCTACACTTATATTATATCATTGTCTATTTTTTGGAACTCTCTGTTAGAGCTGTGAGTAGCGTTACCACTGACCAATTATAGCATGTGACAATATGTTAAAACTTACAACCAGCTATGCATGGTGTGGGTAATGACCGGGAGATCTGGGAATGCAGCCGAAGGAGGAGAAGATGCTGCAGACGTGGAGATTCGTCACCTGTATATTCCTCTATCCTACCGATCCACCGCTACACCAATAATAACTCGCGTAGTAACTCACCAATAGTAACTAATGTAGCGCCCCTCGTGACCGCTATGCGTTTCGCACTGCAAAACGCGTAGAGGTCAGGAGCGGCTGCTGGGTGAGTTACTACGCGAGTCATTATTGGTGTAGCGGTGGATCTGTAGGAGAGAGGGATATACAGGTGACGGAGATCCATGTGTCTCCGGAACCTGCAGCATCTTCTCCTGGTTCGGCTGCATTCCCAGATCTCCCGGTCATTACCCACACCATGCATAGCTGGTTGTAAGTTTTAACATGTTATATTTTGTTTCACTGTTATGTATTTTCACAATTGACATGTTCATGTTTTGTCCTGTCGTGGGACATCTTTAATACACTTTATATACTGCATCTCAGTGCGCCTTCCATTTACTTCTCCGTTCTTTCCAAGTACCAAGCTGCTTCTGTAAAGTTTAAAGTCTCTCCACTTCTGCTATGCAGCCGACTCGGTCCGGATTCTCCAGAACCCACGGACAAGTGCTTGAGTTTGATCATTGGGATCTGCTGCCACCATCGGAAGTAATGGCACAGTGAAAGGAGAGAGACGTGGCACTTTGGCCTGGCATCACTGCTGCTGTACATGTGGACCGGGCCATATTAAACATGTTTGGAGAGCACTAGCTGTCTGTTGGCAGATAGGGTGATTACTCTGGCATGGTGTGATAACCCAACCTCTGCTGCTCGCCCTGGCATAGAGCTGGTGCACAGCCCCCTCGCCTCCTGTCTTCAGACCTCTCTTGGTTCCCCACCTCCAGTGTTTGGGTGTTATGTACTGATTGCTCTGGGTACCTACGCAATCCTATCTCAGTCGGCCAGCGATTCCACACTGTGCATGCCAGCCCACACAGCAGGATCTCATCTCCTGAAGCCTGATCTCATCTCTGGAGTCCCGCCACCAGATGTAAAAGAGGGGAACCTCGGAAGCCTGTTAAAATTGTTCCAAAGGCCGTCACCCAGCGAGAGAACTCAGCTCTTTGTCACAGATTGTGGAAGCTCGGATAACGCTTGCTTACTGTTTGTTATAATGCATTGGAGGCTGGTTTGTGTTATAAGGGCTGCAAGTCAGAAGTGGTGGGTCCCCTAAAATGAGCCCACGCCCTGGAATGTTTTGGACACACACAATAGGATTTTCTGGGATAATAATGGAGATTCTGATTCTTTCAATTGCTTAATCAAAAATATAGCCTGGGTCCCCCTTTGTCCCCTTACCTCCTGCGGAGGCTGCGACTGGCAGCGGAGGCTGGGGAGAGTGCGGCTGGGGCGGGGAGAGGCTGCAGGAGCGATGTGGGCAGTCAGGATGGCGAGTGGGTCACCGGAGGTCCACGGTGGCTCCCTTCTCAGGGCACCACCATTGTGGATATGAGCGCGCATGCGCAGTGAGATTTCGCGCATGTGCAGAGTGCCCGAAAGTGCGGCTGCCATTACGGGAGCTGGCGCATGTGCAGTGCGATAGGGACAGTGGTGGCCATGTTATAGACAGCTCCACAGGGGAACTACAACCCCCAGAAGCCACTGAGGCTGCAGGATCAGCTGGTGCGCGACAGCCAATAGGGCTGCAGATATCCCCTGCACAGAGATACATTTTGGCGCGCTGAGAGGACCACGCCAGTTGGAGCTGCGACACAGAAGGGTGAGGATGTCAGTGGCCCCTGAACTAGGCCAGAGACCCCCTTATAGGCCCGAACCCCCCCATAAGTTTGTGGTTGCTACAGGGACAGGCCCATCAGATATGGACACTGCCCCTGTAGTTGAATAGTGTCAGGGACACAGCAGGACACCATGCAGAGGCTTGCGGCCTGTGCTTTGGGCTCAGACCACCACCGCAAAGCAGAGACTATTACGGTGGGACACTCCAGCTGGGGTCCACCCCACGTAGAAGTGGACGACATCGCTGACGGCGACATTGTGGGACCGGACGGATCCATCTCCTCAGTTGGTGGTACCAGGTGCTGGAGCACCTGGCAGGTATCATACAGTCAACAAATGCACCAACTATACACTCTTACTGTGGGCAGCGTTGTCACACACACAGGGTGGGAGAGACAATTGGGGCTGGACACTGGGACACTTGTGCCCCTGCACTCGAGTATTGTGGAGATACTGTGTATCTGTGTACCTATAGTTGCGGTGTAGTTGCATTACCTGCTCTGAGTATAACTTGCATGATCAGTAAACCTGTTACTATACACTGTGTGTGTATTGTTGTATTGGGTCCTGTGAAGGGGTTTTCCGGCACTGCCCGGATCCTTCGCAGGTGGAGGCGCTGTTACCTGAACCAATCAGGTACACCCCAGGCTCCCAGCAGCGGAGGTTCAGGCCTCCTGTGAGCTAACAGGTAAAACGCAGCACACTACACTCAGTAGCAGTCTCATCTCCCAGAGGGTGGGGGAAGTAGCGCTACATAAACAAATAATAGTGATCAGCAGGGAGAGCACCTCAGGGGTATATTCACATTGTCGCAAAAGGCCCAACCCTGGACTAGACGTCAATATTGGGTGGTATATGGTTGTAGTACGTGATCGACTCATGTGGTAGCGCTGCAGGACTCCTCCACAAGGGCCGCTAGAATGGGGCACGAGGTCCAACACCGCGACCCAATCACAGGGAGGAAAAGACCAGTTTTTTCATTTTCCCAACAACTCACCCGTCTGGTGGTTTCGCCACAAGGGTGATTTTTATATTCCACCTGTTGGGAGAGATTGCTGGTTGACTGTTATTCTTTAATCAGATCATTTTTACAGGTACATTGTTGTTTCTCTGCATACTTTTGCTGCCCTGTAATATACACTGCGGACCACGCGACCCGTTCCTACACAAGGGACACCCTCAGACCCACACTCACACAGGCACATTTTCTCAGTTTAAGATGCAGCTTTTGGGAAGAACTTGCTGCCACGCAGACACGTCTACCTGTTCATGAACACACATTTTTCCGGCTTAAACACACTCTTCCTGTGGTTTTGACACATACACCTTGTAACCCCCCTGTGTGTGATGAGCTCACACACTGTCACACTGCCCCCTGTGTGCGTGAGCTCACACACTGTCACACTGCCCCCTGTGTGTGTGAGCTCACACACTGTCACACTGCCCCCTGTGTGTGTGAGCTCACACACTGTCACACTGCCCCCTGTGTGTGTGAGCTCACACACTGTCACACTGCCCCCTGTGTGTGTGAGCTCACACACTGTCACACTGCCCCCTGTGTGTGCGAGCTCACCCACTGGCACACTGCCCCCTGTGTGTGTGAGCTCACACACTGTCACACGGCCCCCTGTGTGTGTGAGCTCACACACTGTCACACTGTCACACTGTCCCCTGTGTGTGTGAGCTCACACACTGTCACACTGCCCCCTGTGTGTGTGAGCTCACACACTGTCACACTGCCCCCTGTGTGTGTGAGCTCACACACTGTCACACTGCCCCCCTGTGTGTGTGAGCTCACACACTGTCACACTGCCCCCTGTGTGTGTGAGCTCACACACTGTCACACTGTCCCCTGTGTGTGTGAGCTCACACACTGTCACACTGCCCCCTGTGTGTGTGAGCTCACACACTGTCACACTGCCCCCTGTGTGTGTGAGCTCACACACTGTCACACTGCCCCCTGTGTGTGTGAGCTCACACACTGTCACACTGCCCCCTGTGTGTGCGAGCTCACCCACTGGCACACTGCCCCCTGTGTGTGTGTGAGCTCACACACTGTCACACGGCCCCCTGTGTGTGTGAGCTCACCCACTGGCACACTGCCCCCTGTGTGTGTGAGCTCACACACTGTCACACTGCCCCCTGTGTGTGTGAGCTCACACACTGTCACACTGTCCCCTGTGTGTGTGAGCTCACACACTGTCACACTGCCCCCTGTGTGTGTGAGCTCACACACTGTCACACTGCCCCCTGTGTGTGCGAGCTCACCCACTGGCACACTGCCCCCTGTGTGTGTGAGCTCACACACTGTCACACGGCCCCCTGTGTGTGTGAGCTCACACACTGTCACACTGTCCCCTGTGTGTGTGAGCTCACACACTGTCACACTGCCCCCTGTGTGTGTGAGCTCACACACTGTCACACTGCCCCCTGTGTGTGTGAGCTCACACACTGTCACACTGCCCACTGTGTGTGTGAGCTCACACACTGTCACACTGCCCCCTGTGTGTGTGAGCTCACACACTGTCACACTGCCCCCTGTGTGTGTGAGCTCACACACTGTCACACTGCCCCCTGTGTGTGTGAGCTCACACACTGTCACACTGCCCCCTGTGTGTGTGAGCTCACACACTGTCACACTGCCCCCTGTGTGTGCGAGCTCACCCACTGGCACACTGCCCCCTGTGTGTGTGAGCTCACACACTGTCACACTGTCCCCTGTGTGTGTGAGCTCACACACTGTCACACTGCCCCATGTGTGTGTGAGCTCACACACTGTCACACTGCCCCATGTGTGTGTGAGCTCACACACTGTCACACTGCCCACTGTGTGTGTGAGCTCACACACTGTCACACTGCCCCCTGTGTGTGTGAGCTCACACACTGTCACACTGCCCCGTGTGTGTGTGAGCTCACACACTGGCACACTGCCCCCTGTGTGTGTGAGCTCACACACTGGCACACTGCCCCCTGGAAGGCTCCTCTCCAATGTGCTCTGGACATGTGACTGTGATGGACATGCGAGCAGCCAATCATAATGGCTGTGAAAGAGGAGGGACTATGAGGGAGAGGAGCCTTTATAAAAGAAAGGCAGCCATGTTAGATCAGATCTGTGCAGATCGTGACGTTCGGGGTCTGCAGACAGAGTGAACGTGGCACGTGGCACGTGGTGACAGGAGCGGAGTGCTACAGTTTCATAGTGGACAAGAGATCACGCGCCACTGGAGGGGACCCTCGCGACTATAAACACACAGTGGTACTGAAGCAGCTTTGTGAAGAACAGACGTGCAACAGTACAACACGAGCTCCCACGGGGGGCCGGCACCGTCATAACCCAACATACCCAGGATGGGATGGCTACTACACCACTGACTCACACTGCACAGCACTGTTTGGGGATTGTGCTGTATATATGTACAGTGTGCAGTGAACCCCTGCTGAGGATCACAAGGTGCCTGAGTTTAATAAGTGTATAGTCACTAAGTGAATTACCCACACTGTGTGTGTATTATTCCTGCCGTCTGACCATAGGCCTCAGCGATAGTTGGAAGTCTGAGGGCCAATAGTAGAGGGGTTATAACCTACATTCGTTAATGCACACACCATTCCACCTGTTCCTTCACACACTTCTTCTTGAGCATACACATGTAGCCATGCCATCTATGGCTACTAGTCGGCCCTACTCCTGGCAGTGAGCCTTGGTAAGAGCAGGCCTTCCAGTACTCAATATGGGTTTTCCCCACTCCCTTGTGCTGCTCTTGAGTGACAGGGGAGGTGGTGACATCAGGCCTGAGCATGTCCAATCATGGGACAGACCTGGTGCCCTCTTCCTGGCTGTACTTAAGGGCATCGCCGCCCCAAATTTAGTAGTGCCTCTCTCCACTTGAGGGAGGAAGGTCACAAATTAGAGAGGGCCTTCTCTGGTCCTCTTCCCCTAGGGGGAGAGTAAGTGTGCACCATACCTCTGCCTCTGATAGAGGGGCAGTGAAGAGCTAGGACTGCTGCGGGTGCCCTTGGCCTGTAGTGAAGGTCCAGGGACCATCCTTCAGCTGGGTAGCCGAGCCAGATACTGCATTGGGCAGAAGCCTGCGGTGTACTGTTCGTGTACCTAGAATAAACCTGCTCCTGAGTTATTACAGCTCCTGCCTGTATGTGATCTCACTGGGAGGAGAGGGAGTAATTCTACCGTAGGAGATCGCCTCCACTCATCTGGAGCCTGCGGCAGATGGAGGCGCTGCACTGCTAGAGATATATATGTGGGTAATGTACCCCAGAAGCCTGTTCCTGTGTCCCCACTACCATCGCCGGACAACTCAGCCCTCCTGTTACCAGCAGGTATCATGCAACACACGACCAGTAATGGCAGAATCTCCCGTGGGGGAAACACTGTTACACACACAAACAAACACACAGTAACGCACACATCATTCTGTTACGACACACATAGCTGCTCCTATTCACACACGAATACTAACACACAAACCTTTCTGTTCACACAGAAAGCAACACACACACACATGTATGCCCATACACAATTCTTACTCTGTAGCCCTATTGCACACACTATACACACACACACACACACACACACACACACACACACACGTATGCTCATACACAATTCTTACTCTGTAGCCCTATTGCACACACTATACACAATCACATGTCCTCCTCCTCTGATGCTGACACTTATTATTTTGCAGCATTGTCACAACAAAAGGCACATATATTCCGCTCTTGTCTTTGTCTGCAGCTGGTGTCTGGAACAAAGAGTCTAATAAGAGAAGAGATGGGGGAGAAGGAGGGCGAAGGGACAGAAGTAATGAGAGGGAGAGGGAGAGAGGGAGAGAGAGAGAAAAGGCAAGAGAGGGAGCGGGAGAGAGAGAGGGAGAGAGATAAAAAAAGGGAGAGAGAAAGGGTGAGAGAGAAAGGGAGAATGAGAAAGGTAGAGAGAGAGAGGGGGGGAAGTGATGGAGATGGAGAGAGGGAGATAGCAAGAGAGGAAGAGAGAGGAAGAGAGAGAGGAAGAGAGAGAGGAAGAGAGAGGAAGAGAGAGAGGAAGAAAGAGGAAGAGAGAGAGGAAGAGAGAAAAGAGAGAATACAAAAATAAATAATAGCACTGAGAAAGGAGATTGTGTCACAGAGAGGATGTGTTTTTGGAAATAAAAGTGGCAGCAGGAAGAGTGACAAAGGGAAGAAAGGACGAAGGCCTGTGCGGAAGTGTGGAGGAGGTGAAGGTTCCAGAGAGACAATGTGTGTGTGTGGGAGGAGAGAGACAGAGGGTGGAGGGAAGCGTTTGGGAAGGTAGAAGAGAAGTATATGAGGGAAGGACAGGATTTAGTGATGGAGCCAGAGAGAGTGGGTGGAATATGTGTGTAGGGCTCAGAATGAGATTCTTGGGGCTGGAAGGGGCAGGGGGGCAATGACTGATTGGTAGAAGCAGAGCAGTGACGCTGGCCTTGGATTACTGAACCAGCTTTGAATCCAAATGCCAACTCCTTCTGCCCTTGGGCAAGTAAAAAAATGGAAACCGACGACAAATAAGGGACCTAATCTGCCCCTTTCACCTACACTCTGAAAACCTGGCCCTTGCTCTGAGTTTTATTAATCCCTAACTATTAGTGCTACCTTGTGGCAACACCATTTATTTTCTCATTTCTTTTGAAGTATTTGTCCATTACTATGGGACACGTTTTTATTGTGGAGAATAAGGAACAGCATTGGTCGTTGCCAAAGCAGGGTGACTTATACAAGCATCGCCAGGAATGTGGGATGATCCGACATTATGTGACGGTTTCTTCATAGATACTCAGAGTCTAGCTAAACCTTAATAATAATAATAATATTTTTATAGAGGGCTGTTCTCCCAGTGTGACTGAAAGGGCTAACAGTTACAAAAAATAACAGCAACACATTTATAGCTACAAAAGAAAACCAAACACAAGATAACAATACAGGATGAGTGATGCTGTAAGTATTGAATGGAGTGGTCCACTCTTCAAGTGCCTGGGAAAGAGGTAAGTCTTGAGTCCGTTTTTAAAGATTTCCAGGAACGGGACATCTCAGACCAGGGGGGCGCAAACTTTTTTCGCTGCGCCCCCCTGCCGGCTGTCCCCTCACTCCCGCGCCCCCCTCCCAACCCCAACTTACCCGCGCTCCGGCGTAATGACGTCACGTTGCTATGGCAACGTGACGGCACATGACCTCGCAACGTCATTTTGACGCCGCGTTGCCATGGCGACACAGGGAGGAAGCCGCCGGAGCCACGGTAAGTTAGGTTTACAGAGGCCCTGCAGCTCCCCCGGCACTTAATTTAAGTGCCTTCGGGAAGCGCGCGGGGCCTCTGTAAACCCCGCGCCCCCCGTCGGCAGTGTCGCGCCCCCCCTGGGGGTCGCGCCCCACAGTTTGCGCACCGCTGTCTCAGACCATACGCGGGGAGATTTCCAAAGAGTGGGAGCAGCGTGGCTAAAAGCTCGGGACCCAGAAGAAGTCAGAGAGATTCTGGGGACTGTTAAAGAGTCCTTCACCTGTGGATGGAAGTGAGTGAGTGGGAGTGTAGGTGACCAGGCGGTCTTTAAGATAGGTGGGGTCCTGATTATGTAGGGCTTTGAATGTCAGCAAGTCAGCCTTGAAGCAGATTCATCATCTCACAGGCAGCCAGTGCAGAGAACTGATAACAGGTGACGTGGCAATAACAGGTCTGGTTAGATAACAGCCTGGCCGCAGCAGGATGGCGGGAGCAGCTCTGGTTCCGGAAGTCCCAGGTAAAGTGGAACATCCCGTCAATAGTGTCACTTTAACCCCTTCTCTGCCGCAGGGGCCAGCAATACAGAGCAGAGCAAGGAAATGCTTATAGTGAAGTGGCTATCAGAGTCCAGGCAAAGGACAGAGGGACAGTGACAGGTGCTAATAATACAGCCAAGGCACAGATCGGAAATACACCATCACTAGAGATACACAAAGTAACACAGATGTAGGGAGCACAAGCAGAGACAGAAGGGACCTGTGTCCCAGAAGGTGCCTCTCACTGCCAGCTGGCATAGGCACACACAGTTAGAAGGGACCTCGGGCCCATCGAGTCTGCACGTATAGTTGCTGGCTGACAGTGTTACAGGGACAGAAGGGACATACAGTATGAGCCACTACGCCTGTCCTCCTCACTGCATGCAGACATAATGACACTAACATAAGCGACCTATCGCTCATCTAGTGACATGCAAAACATAGAATTTCAAAGCCGAGAAGGTACTTGGCCTTCATAGTCTCCCTACTTTCTTATCTCCTATAAAACCTCAGACCCTATATAATCCACGGCTTTCTTTCATATTTCCAATGTTGTCTATCCCAAGCATGTTTCAATTTCTTTACTGTATCAGCTCGTACCTCCTCTGCCGGGAGGCTATTCCATGAGTCAACTACCCTTTCTATGAAGAAGTACGTCCTCACACTTCCCAGCGTCAGAGCATCCCCTCCTGTTCTCTCTCCTCATTCTCTGAAATATGCTTTCTTCCTGTACTTTGTTGAAACCCTTTATATAATTGAAAGTTTCCATCCTATCTCCCCTCCTCCTCCTATCCCCTAAGCCAGTGTTTCCCAACTCCTGTCCTCAGGGAACCCCAAAAGGTCTTAAGGATATCCCTGCTCCAGCACAGGTGGCTCAGTCAAAATGACTGAGCCGCTGATTGACCCACCTGTGCTGGTGCAGGGATATCCTGAAGACCTGAGGGGTTCCCTGAGGTCTGGAGTTGGGAGACCCTGTCCTAAGCTGTACATATTAAGGTCCCATCGTCTTTCCTGATACTGTAAGTCTCATACCGCAGATCATGCTCCATCTTGGAAGCTCTTCCTTGCAGTGCCTCTAATTTATGGACGTCCTTCTGGAGATACTGTACGGTTTCCAGACACACCGGTAGAATGAACGCCCTGAGATCCACAAATCTGTCGCTCTCACACTGCGAGCAGGTATGGTGGCACACCAGCAGAAGGGAGCTGTGCCACATCTACTTATATCGTATGAAGTCTGCCCTGGCTACCACGAGGTGACACAGATAAACCAGGAGTAAATGCCCCAAAGGGTGGTATATAGTGAACGGAGACAAGAAGGGGCATCTGACCACTTAATCTCGTCCCTCCCATTGCAGGGTGCTACAGTGACAAATGCATCACGGAAACGTGGCTCTGTGTGGCTGAAGGTGACACTATTGTCTGGACACGTTTTAACTTTGCCTGGAATAAAATGGAGACTCTGGAAACAAGTGGGCTATTAAATTATCCTACGTAGGGGGATAAAATGCCATATGGCCCATGAAATCAGCTCGTGTTGCTGGAGGTTTGCACTCAGTCAGCTGTTTCTGCCTCTGAATGTTGGGAGACTCGTTCACAAGACTGTCCCCGTGCGCAATCTTACCGCGTAGCTGGGAGTGCAGCGGACACGCGATGAGACCTCACTTTGCAGCGATTTGTACAGCTGGCATTCGGCAGCCTCAGTCACTTAACCCCTTTGCTGCTAAAGGGTCCGGCAACCCATTGTAAAATTGCCTCTGGCAAGGAAAGAGTTACTGCTCTAATGACCTAAACACCCTTGTACAGCACCTGGCACCTGGGCATCTTCCCACCCCTACTGTGTCATTGTTACTCTCACACAATCAGAGGCTGGTTTACACATCGTGGTTCCCGGCCTTTGTGAGGATGGGTGGCCTAGTGGTTAAGGTGCTTGCCTTTGGTGTGGGAAGTCTTGGTTTTGACTGGCTTCACTATTCATGTAATTTCCTCTGCCTGAGACACCATTGCAAGCTTCTCAGGGCAGTGACTTAACATTTTTATTGTGCTCAGCGCTGAGTACGTTGGGGGCAATGTTTTAGAATAAAGTGTTATTACTGTAGCATGTATAATATGTCCATGTGTGTTGTACATGTATAATATGTCCATGTGTGTTGTACATGTATAATATGTCCATGTGTGTTTGTACATGTATAATATGTCCATGTTTAATATCTCCATGTGTGTTGTACATGTATAATATGTCCATGTGTGTTTGTACATGTATAATATGTCCATGTTTAATATCTCCATGTGTGTTGTACATGTATAATATGTCCATGTGTGTTGTACATGTATAATATGTCCATGTGTGTTTGTACATGAATAATATGTCCATGTTTAATATGTCCATGTGTGTTGTACATGTATAATATGTCCATGTGTGTTGTACATGTGTAATATGTCCATGTGTGTTGTACATGTATAATATGTCCATGTGTGTTGTACATGTATAATATGTCCATGTGTGTTTGTACATGTATAATATGTCCATGTTTAATATCTCCATGTGTGTTGTACATGTATAATATGTCCATGTGTGTTTGTACATGTATAATATGTCCATGTTTAATATCTCCATGTGTGTTGTACATGTATAATATGTCCATGTGTGTTGTACATGTATAATATGTCCATGTGTGTTTGTACATGAATAATATGTCCATGTTTAATATGTCCATGTGTGTTGTACATGTATAATATGTCCATGTGTGTTGTACATGTGTAATATGTCCATGTGTGTTGTACATGTATAATATGTCCATGTGTGTTGTACATGTATAATATGTCCATGTGTGTTTGTACATGTATAATATGTCCATGTTTAATATCTCCATGTGTGTTGTACATATATAATATGTCCATGTATGTTGTACATGTATAATATGTCCATGTGTGTTGTACATGTATAATATGTCCATGTATGTTGTACATGTATAATATGTCCATGTATGTTTGTACATGTATAATATGTCCATGTTTAATATCTCCATGTGTGTTGTACATGTATAATATGTCCATGTGTGTTGTACATGTATAATATGTCCATGTATTGTGACACAGTACCTTCGTGCTCTGTACCTTTTGTCCGAGGACCAGCACTGTCACACAGCCTTCCAGGTAGAGGAGACAGTCTTCTGACACAGAGGTGAAAAGCTTGGCCTGTTTATTTTGCCATACAAATGCTACAGCAGATAACAGGAGTAAATCAAACAAAACAAAAGTCTTTTTCTCAGCATAACACAGCTTTTCAGCACACCCTCCTCTTGAGAGTAAAACAGCCCTGTCTTGCTCTGTTTAGAGCAACCTTTTAATCATCTCCCTGCTCAATCAGCGGCTCCCGTCCTGTGAAAGCCGGGAGAGCTAGAAGTCCCGGTCTGGATTCCCCTTGGTAAATCTCCAAACCGTGGAGTGGAGCAGAAACCCTGCACTAATTTAGGGCCGTAATATCCTCTTTTCACTGCTGTTCCCTCATATCTGTCACAGTATGTTATACATGTATGATATGTCCATGTATGTTGTACATGTATGATATGTCCATGTATGTTGTACATGTATGACATGTCCATGTATGTTGTACATGTATGATATGTCCATGTATGTTGTAGATGTATAATATGTCCATGTATGTTGTACATGTATAATATGTCCATGTATGTCGTACATGTATAAAATGTCCATATATGTTGTACATGTACTATATGTCCATGTATGTTGTACATGTACTATATGTCCATGTTGTACATTTATTATATGTCCATGTATGTTGTACATGTACTATATGTCCATGTTGTACATTTATTATATGTCCATGTATGTTGTACATGTACTATATGTCCATGTTGTACATTTATTATATGTCCATGTATGTTGTACATGTATGTTTTACATGTATAATATGTCCATGTATGTTGTACATGTATGTTGTACATGTATAATATGTCCATATATGTTGTACATGTATAGCCATGCATAATAATGGTATATTGCTTTCCTCTCTGTTGGCAGTAAGTCCTGGTAAGAACAGGTATGCCAGCAGTAGTTATGGAGGTTTTCCCTCATCCAATGGTGAGGTGCCCTATGTATGGAGGGGAGTGGCTGTATGCTCTGAGTCCCTGGATAGTGACATCAGGGATGCGCCTGCCTCCTGAAGTATATAAGGCACAACACAGTTAGTTATTGGTGGGAAAAAGCTGTGTGTTCGGCAAGAGTTCTACAATGCTCTCTACGATGTAAATTGTATGGCCTGCATAAGGGATTGTGGGAACACTTTGTGACCCTAGTGACGTAACTAGCGGTCCAGGTTGACCAATCAGCCTGTCTAGCCACTCTGTGTCCAGGGACCTGGCACAGAGAGGGTCTCCCAAGGAGAAGAGGGAACCCCACTTCAATTCAGGAGGGCGTACCTGGCGAAGGGACAGCACGGAGGGATGTGCGGCTAGAGCCGGCAGCTGCATGTGGCAGTCTGCCACATCACCATCAACAATAAAGATGCCCTGTTTAAAGATACACCCACGGTGTGAGTGTGAAATTACTCGCAAGTGGATGGCACCACCGAGAAGGAGTTCCTCACCAGGACCATCTCCCTGCGGAAGCATAGATCCTGATGAGGTGGAGGCGCTGCACATGATGTAAGTTGAACTCGTACCCACTACCTCAGCTACCTGCCTGTTGATTATCCCCTACTAACATCAAGCGGGAGACTCAGGAGTTCTGTTGCCTACAGGTGCACCATCACACACCCACACACGTAATGAGAGTACCCGGGCCAATGTGAGATTGGGGGGGGGGGATAAACCCGTTACATTTTGGAGGCGCTGCTGAGAGATATATACCTATCTACAGGACAGGCTTTTGCTAGGTCACCGGGAAACAGGGAAGTGTATACTGCCACTTTGTGCTGTGTTGGGCAGGGACCACAGGGATGGTATACCCTGGGAACCTGAGAGGAGTGAGTGGGTCTGGAGAGGGGCTATAGCTGTCCGAGTCACCTTGAGGTCGCGCTAGGGTAGGACGCCTGAAGGGGTAGACTGTTAACTAATTGTCAGGAATCCTGGAGAGGGTCTGCACTAGGCTGACTAAGAGAGGTAGACGCCCAAGTACTGCATGGGAGCCCCAGAGTACTCTAGCCATTCCAGATCACTTACCAAAGGGAGCACAGACTGGGAGGAAGGAGATACAGTAGACACTGAGAGAGTGAGCCTAGCCTGAGGTAGTGCAGACACGAGTTAAACGTATGTTAGGTACACGAGGTGGTGCACCGGGCATGTTTATTGTACGGATGTGGTAGCTGCCCAGCAGAGCGGAGCTCCATGTACAGTAACCCAGTATACCGTGAGCAAGAAGTGACCGTCGGAATGGAGGATCTGCAAGGAGCAGAAGGTCCAGGATGTCGGGAAGAGGAAGGGGAACAAGCTACAGGAGAGACTCTTGTGTGTTTGTTATGGAATGGCGTGAAAGCCGTGGCTGCGCCGTGTTTGTCATGCCTATGTTCTCGGGATGATACCCCTGAGAATAGTGATGACGACAGCCTTGCGCGATGGGAGGAACGAAATGGACTTTGTTACACACCAATTAACAAACAGCCAGACGCTACCTCAAATGGAAAAAAGGACAGTACTTACCAAAATGGCGGTTCCCGCGTTCCCGGGACACCGCGTGGGCCAGCTGCAGAAAGTCTTGCAACTCTGCAGTTTGCAAATTGTTGGCCAGGATTGGCGGCAACGAGGAACCTCCACCCAGTTGGGAAGTTTGGCGCGAAAGCTGGAGCCGTGCCCTCATGGACGATGACTCACCCAGCCCCAGTGCTGGGTCAGCCTACAAAGAGGAGAGACATCCCCCTAGTTTCAACCAGGGGAAGTGGTCTAAAGTTCCACCGGATGCTGATGGAGGAAGTGGGGGGAAGGACGGCTCACCCATCCCCTGCACTTCAGTTGCGAAGAGCCATCGATCACTACAGACCACTAGGAAGAGTGCTCCCGTTGGTGACCATGGCTGAGCAAGCGGAGAAAGTGGAACAGAGTCCCTTAATATCCACCCACCCCTACTCGGCTCCAGGAGGCTTCCTGATCATCCGAGTGGAAGGTGTGGAGACAGTGGTCTGTCTCTGCCTGCAGTGCAGACTGCCTGGTGGAGCCGTGGGCAGTGAGGCCCGATGCCCTCACTGTAGCCTGCAGTATATGTGGCCCATGACAACTTTTGTGCCGATACAAACTGTGGGGATGAGACATCCTACCCCGACGCCGGCAGCGGAGCTTCCAGGTGCCCTGTGGAGGGAGAATACCGTGGAGCCGGAACCCGACCGGGTTCTCCAGCAGGAGAAGCCCAGTCATCGCAAAGGTGACCGGAAAGGAGCCCATAGACGGTCCCCTACCGGAACACCCCGACCGAACTGCAAAATAGAGTCCTCGGACGAGGAGTGTGCCAGGCTGGCAGAGGCACAGGACTTGCTGGAGGAGTACCATGCTACTGGTATTCCGTGGCGAGATGCCATTCCCCGTGGTGTGGAGACACGAAGCCGTGTGTCTCCAGTGCCGCGACAACCCAATCGCCGGAGTCCCACTGCCGTGGTGACTAGCGGATCGGAAGGAGGTCGGTCCACCCCGACCCCGCGGAGCAGCAGGTTAACCCCGTGCTCACTACAGATCCCGGAGTTGGAAGCGAGCGAAGAGTGGAACCAGGATCAAGCTGGACCGCGCAGCAGAAGGGGGTTGCCGGATATCCTCGTGGAGGAAGAGGTCTCGCTTGGGGACCCAAACCAAGATGGCGTCGCAGCACGTGCGGATCCCGAGGCATTTCCGGACGACCTGGGCGGTGTCGAGTGGGAGGCAGTGGTGCCTCTACAGTCGACCCGAGGGAGTCGATCCCCTACGGACAGCCGACGCAGCGGGCGCTCGAATCGGAACTTGAGAGGACCCGCTACTGAAGGATCGAATGGACATTATGGTGCACGTGAATCCGGTGTTGCGAAGGAGCAGGCCGTGACCCTGCCGGCACCTACCGTCCATTCCCGTCCCCCAACCCCGTCCATTCCCAGGGTTAGCCCCAAGGCCCTAGTTCAAACCCCTGTCCCTGTCACCTGTTCCTTTGGGTCGACATCTAGTCTGGGTATGTCAGGGGATTCCCGGGGTCCTATCACCGAACGGACTGGAAGCCTGGACTGGGGAACATCTGATGATGGATCGGAGGGTGGAGGGAGGATTTCTCGACGCAGGTCGATAGTTAGCGAAAGCTATAGTGCGCTGAGCATTGAGGGCGGACACTGGTCGCAGCGCAAAGAAAGGGTTATGCGATCTGAGGGTACTTCAGGGGTATCCTCGGGCGGCCCTGATGATGAGGAGGAGCCGATAGAACCTAGCTCCGAGGACGCAAGGGAGACGAGGTGGTGGGCACCGTTATACGAGGGGTATGTCGCCTGGCTCGACCGCACCCATTTTCTGCTAGAAAGGGAGGGGGTGGTTGATCACTGGTGAGCTCCCAGAGATTTTGATGATGAGGCATACCTTAGGGCCCTAAGGGTAAGATGGGATCGCATCCAGGGAGGCCTTATTACCCCAAAGGGATCAGCAGGGTTGGATGACCCGGTAGAATCAGATGAGCCCCTGTCATGGGTGTTGCCAGGAGAGGCTGGAAAAGGTAAATTGACTAGGACTTGCCGAGCTGAACGGGCTATCGCAGCTCAGTATAAGCGATCGCATGGGCTCGAATACCCGTATGTATCCGAACCTCTAATGAGAGAAATTGAGGCGAACCGAGAAAGGTGGCTCAAAAACGATATTGTGTACTATATTGTTAATAAGGGAGGGGCCATTAAGGGGATTCAGGCCGAGCAAAGGGTTTCCCAACTCATGCGGGTCTGGGAGATAGGACGCAGTGTGTATATGCACAAGGTGGTATACTGTAACGAGCGGGGGTTACCACGAGAATACAGGTATCCAGGAAGGAGAGTTGGAGCACTACTATATAAAATAAATTGCTAGAGAGTGTGTCCCAAAAATTAGAGGCTTATTGGGTCAGAGCATGGCAAACAAGAAAAAAATGAGCCCTCAGGCCCCCACCGACATGTTTCGAGCTTCCGCTCTTTATCAAGGTGTACAATGGTCTGATAACCCCTCTTACCTAATATAGTATCTTTTTCCCGCCAATCGTCCCGCCAACCCGTCGCTCAGTCGCGTCACACGCGACGCGCCATGTTTCCAGAGCGCGTCACGAGTACTGCGCTCCACGCCGGGTATAGCGGTGACGTCAGCGCGTCTAAGAACAAAACAAGCTTTATTAACAATGTAAACTTAACAAACCTAACACGAATTAAAATAACTTTATTAGTCTACTAAAACATAATGTATACAATAACTATAATTATAAACATAGAATATTTAAATAAAATCGATTAAAAAACAAACAAACAAGGTTTATAGAGAAAACATTAATCGTGACAATTTTAAAATCATTAAATTGTGAACATATGAACCCTCATATCCCTATATATATCAGAAGATTCCATTCTACAACAAGCATATACATACAAGATTTGTTAATCAATTTATTCATTTCATCAAGGTTAATGACAAAAGAGTAATCGATACACATGCTTGTTCAAATAGTAAATTCTATACATATATATATAAGTCATATTATTAGGGTATGGACATGGGGTTCACATGTTTCAGATCATATTCTTAACCATTATACAGAATTGAGAATGAATATCTTAAGATGTAACCAATTTGACATAGTAATCCCATTCATTCAATAGCACTTATTAGTATATTATTTAATCATTATACAATCAAATATCAAATATAAAAAATGATGTTAGATGCAAATAGAATAAATATACATAAAGATATGAATTTGTATATAATAGTAATTTATGGATTTACAATACAATTCATTAGATATCAATACTTTATTTTAGATATGGGTTTAAATCCCAATCCGTATTCAATCCATAAGGGATCCTAGTGTTCAGAGTAAAAATACAAAAGAGTTCCCTTTTGTCCAGTAGTTCCAACCTATTACCACCCCTATATGGTATTTCAATATGTTCAATTCCTCTAAATTTTAATTTAGTAACATCTCCATATTTGCAGGTAGTAAAGTGTTGGGATACCGGGTGTGTGAGATCCTTAAGTTTAATCAACCTAATATGTTCTCGCATTCTGGCCTTCAATGCTCGTGTGGTACGTCCCACATATTGCTTACCACATCCACAGTCCAATAAATAGACTATGAATGTGGTATTGCAATTTATGAAGGATTTTATAGTGTATGTTTGTCCTGTATTAAAGGATATGAAATTAGATGATTGTTCCAAAAACGTACAGGAGATACACTTCAAACATTTGAAACATCCTTTTGGGAGACTAACCCCATGTGTTTGTTGTTTAGATGTAAAGAGACTTTGAGGAACATAATTTGCAACTGTTTTAGCCTTTTTAAAGACGAAACGTGGGCCCTCCTGTTATACTTTCTTCAGTAAGGGGTCTGCAGATAACACATTCCAATGTTTCCTCACAATCTCCTTAATACTACCAGTTTGAACATTATATTGTGTTATAAAAATTGGACTATTTGAGTCCCATGTATTCTATAGACGATTCTTGGATGATTTAATATTTATTTGGAATGGAGGGGAGGAGTCACTTTTATTATTTATTAATCACCTTAATCACAATGATTTCAATTTAAAATTCACTTACACTTATGATTTTCACCATATTCAATATCTTGATCTATATTTATTTATTGATATGCACATGAAAATTGGTTCAAATATTTATAGAAAAGAAAACTCACGTAACACATATCTAAGATTTGACAGCTGCCATCCAAAACCCCTCTTAAATGCAATACCCAAAGGACAACTCATCCGGTTAAAAAGGATATGTTCCAATGAGGAGGACTTTCTGATTCAATCAGAAGAAATCTTAAAAAGATTTGAGGAGAGGGGATATCTAAAATCAAATCTTGAAAGGTCATTTACTGAAGTTAAGGATATGAATAGGGATGATCTCTTAAATAAACAAAGGAATCCAAAACAGAATACATGGGACTCAAATAGTCCAATTTTTATAACACAATTTAATGTTCAAACTGGTAGTATTAAGGAGATTGTGAGGAAACATTGGAATGTGTTATCTGCAGACCCCTTACTGAAGAAAGTATACCAGGAGGGCCCACGTTTCGTCTTTAAAAAGGCTAAAACAGTTGCAAATTATGTTTCTCAAAGTCTCTTTACATCTAAACAACAAACACATGGGGTTAGTCTCCCAAAAGGCTGTTTCAAATGTTTGAAGTGTATCTCCTGTACGTTTTTGGAACAATCATCTAATTTCATATCCTTTAATACAGGACAAACATACACTATAAAATCCTTCATTAATTGCAATACCACATTCATAGTCTATTTATTGGACTGTGGATGTGGTAAGCAATATGTGGGACGTACCACACGAGCATTGAAGGCCAGAATGCGAGAACATATTAGGTTGATTAAACTTAAGGATCTCACACACCCGGTATCCCAACACTTTACTACCTGCAAATATGGAGATGTTACTAAATTAAAATTTAGAGGAATTGAACATATTGAAATACCATATAGGGGTGGTAATAGGTTGGAACTACTGGACAAAAGGGAACTCTTTTGTATTTTTACTCTGAACACTAGGATCCCTTATGGATTGAATACGGATTGGGATTTAAACCCATATCTAAAATAAAGTATTGATATCTAATGAATTGTATTGTAAATCCATAAATTACTATTATATACAAATTCATATCTTTATGTATATTTATTCTATTTGCATCTAACATCATTTTTTATATTTGATATTTGATTGTATAATGATTAAATAATATACTAATAAGTGCTATTGAATGAATGGGATTACTATGTCAAATTGGTTACATCTTAAGATATTCATCCTCAATTCTGTATAATGGTTAAGAATATGATCTGAAACATGTGAACCCCATGTCCATACCCTAATAATATGACTTATATATATATGTATAGAATTTACTATTTGAACAAGCATGTGTATCGATTACTCTTTTGTCATTAACCTTGATGAAATGAATAAATTGATTAACAAATCTTGTATGTATATGCTTGTTGTAGAATGGAATCTTCTGATATATATAGGGATATGAGGGTTCATATGTTCACAATTTAATGATTTTAAAATTGTCACGATTAATGTTTTCTCTATAAACCTTGTTTGTTTGTTTTTTAATCGATTTTATTTAAATATTCTATGTTTATAATTATAGTTATTGTATACATTATGTTTTAGTAGACTAATAAAGTTATTTTAATTCGTGTTAGGTTTGTTAAATTTACATTGTTAATAAAGCTTGTTTTGTTCTTAGACGCGCTGACGTCACCGCTATACCCAGCGTGGAGCGCAGTACTCGTGACGCGCTCTGGAAACATGGCTCGTCGCGTGTGACGCGACTGAGCGACGGGTTGGCGGGACGATTGGCGGGAAAAAGATACTATATTAGGTAAGAGGGGTTATCAGATCATTGTACACCTTGATAAAGAGCGGAAGCTCGAAACATGTCGGTGGGGGCCTGAGGGCTCATTTTTTTCTTGTTTGCCATGCTCTGACCCAATAAGCCTCTAATTTTTGGGACACACTCTCTAGCAATTTATTTTATATAGTAGTGCTCCAACTCTCCTTCCTGGATACCTGCCTTTGCTGTGGAGTACCAGATGCACACACCTATGAAGATTTAATCCCTGGAGGACCACCTGCTACAAGTGAGTTAATCTACTCAATCTTGCACCATATATTCCTATTCAATGTTTTGGCTGGACACTAGCTAGTGTTAGTATTTACCTATCTAAGGTGATACTCTTCCAGTTTATTGATACCTGGTGGAATTAGGTGTTTATGTTATAGGTGGTCACCATCAATACGTGGGATACTTCGAGGATACAGCACATAGCAATTTAGAATTGAAGTTGCTGAGTCTATGTTTTAGAGCACCACACAGTCTGTTTTTTCACGAGAATACAGTGTAACTGTTCATGATGCAGCGGGGCGGGAGGTGAAGAAACCAGACCCTCGTCACTATTATTAGGTCCGTCAACGAGTGGTCTGCCTTTTTCTGTACTGCTTACGGCTGGTCCGTGAGCAGATGTTGTATCATTATTATGTGAAGTGATAATGTTTAAATGCTAAGTTTGTGTGTTCTTTTTCAGTGTTTCCTGGAGCAAGGTACACCAAATTTAGGACCCAGCCGGAACGGTGGGGATTCACCAGGGGGAGTATATAGCCATGCATAATAATGGTATATTGCTTTCCTCTCTGTTGGCAGTAAGTCCTGGTAAGAACAGGTATGCCAGCAGTAGTTATGGAGGTTTTCCCTCATCCAATGGTGAGGTGCCCTATGTATGGAGAGGAGTGGCTGTATGTTCTGAGTCCCTGGATAGTGACATCAGGGATGCGCCTGCCTCCTGAAGTATATAAGGCACAACACAGTTAGTTATTGGTGGGAAAAAGCTGTGTGTTCGGCAAGAGTTCTACAATGCTCTCTACGATGTAAATTGTATGGCCTGCATAAGGGATTGTAGGAACACTTTGTGACCCTAGTGACGTAACTAGCGGTCCAGGTTAACCAATCAGCCTGTCTGAGCCACTCTGTGTCCAGGGACCTGGCGCAGAGAGGATCTCCCTAGGAGAAGAGGGAATCCCACTTCAATTCAGGAGGGCGTACCTGGCGAAGGGACAGCACGGAGGGATGTGCGGCTAGAGCCGGCAGCTGCATGTGGCAGTCTGCCACATCACCGTCAACAATAAAGATGCCCTGTTTAAAGATACACCCACGGTGTGAGTGTGAAATTACTCGCAAGTGGATGGCACCACCGAGAAGGAGTTCCTCACCAGGACCATCTCCCTGCGGAAGCATAGACCCTGATGAGGTGGTGGCGCTGCACATGATGTAAGTTGAACTCGTACCCACTACCTCAGCTACCTGTCCTGCAGGAATCCCCTACTACTATCAAGCGGGAGACTCAGGAGTTCTGTTGCCTACAGGTGCACCATCACACACCCACACACGTAATGAGAGTACCCGGGCCAATGTGAGATTGGGGTGGGGGGGGGGATAAACCCGTTACACATGTATAATATGTCCATGTATGTTGTCCATGTATTATATGTCCATGTATGTTGTACATGTATGATAAGTCCATGTATGTTGTATGTGTATGTTGTACCTGTATAATGTCCATGTATGTTGTACATGTATTATATGTCCATGTATGTTGTACATATATGATAAGTCCATGTATGTTGTATGTGTATGTTGTACCTGTATAATGTCCATGTATGTTGTACATGTATTATATGTCCATGTATGTTGTACATGTATGATAAGTCCATGTATGTTGTACATGTATGTTGTACATGTATAATGTCCATGTATGTTGTACATGTATTATATGTCCATGTATGTTGTACATGTATGATAAGTCCATGTATGTTGTACATGTATGTTGTACATGTATAATGTCCATGTATGTTGTACATGTATGATATGTCCATGTATGTTGTACATGTATGATATGTCCATGTATGTTGTACATGTATGATATGTCCATGTAAGTTGTACATGTATAATATGCCCATGTATGTTGTACATGTATAATATGTCCATGTATGTTGTACATGTATAATATGTCCATGTATGTTGTACATTTATGATATGTCCATGTATGTTGTACATGTATAATATCTCCATGTATGTTGTACATTTATGATATGTCCATGTATGTTGTAGATGTATAATATGTCCATGTATGTTGTACATGTGTAATATGTCCATGTATGTTGTACATGTATAATATGTCCATGTGTGTTTTACATGTATAATATGTCCATGTATGTTGTCCATGTATTATATGTCCATGTATGTTGTACATGTATTATATGTCCATGTATGTTGTACATGTATGATAAGTCCATGTATGTTGTATGTGTATGTTGTACATGTATGATATGTCCATATATGTTGTACATGTATAATATGTCCATGTATGTTGTCCATGTATTATATGTCCATGTATGTTGTACATGTATAATATGTCCATGTATGTTGTACATGTATTATATGTCCATGTATGTTGTACATGTATGATAAGTCCATGTATGTTGTACATGTATGTTGTACATGTATAATGTCCATGTATGTTGTACATGTATGATATGTCCATGTATGTTGTACATGTATGATATGTCCATGTATGTTGTACATGTATTATATGTCCATGTATGTTGTACATGTATGATAAGTCCATGTATGTTGTACATGTATGTTGTACATGTATAATGTCCATGTATGTTGTACATGTATGATATGTCCATGTATGTTGTACATGTATGATATGTCCATGTATGTTGTACATGTATGATATGTCCATGTATGTTGTACATGTATGATATGTCCATGTATGTTGTACATGTATAATATGTCCATGTATGTTGTACATTTATGATATGTCCATGTATGTTGTACATGTATAATATGTCCATGTATGTTGTACATTTATGATATGTCCATGTATGTTGTAGATGTATAATATGTCCATGTATGTTGTACATGTGTAATATGTCCATGTATGTTGTACATGTATAATATGTCCATGTGTGTTTTACATGTATAATATGTCCATGTATGTTGTACATGTATATGTCCATGTGTATTGTACATGTATAATATGTCCATGTGTGTTGTACATGTATAATATGTCCATGTGTGTTGTACATGTATGTTGTACATGTATGTTGTACATATATATGGAATCTCTGTCCCAGAGAGATGATGATCTAACTCCTGTACAGTGTTGTTTTATAATCCCTCCGCCTGAGGTAACTGTGACTCCCTCTGCTACCAAACCCCAGCCTCTCTTCAATTAGGAGGTCATTCCCCAGCCCACAAATCGTACAGCGAGGTCTCCATTTCTATGGCAACATGCAGTGTCACACACGCTTATGCTGCTCCCATGACAATGCTGCTGCTCTCAGTTATTAGAATAAATACAATTAATTATTTGTGTTGATGTCACGTTGTAACAAAGCCTTTCTGCTGCCTACAGTGAATCGTGCCTTTCTGCTGCCTGCAGTGAATCGTGCCTTTCTGCTGCCTGCAGTGAATCGTGCCTTTCTGCTCCCTGCAGTGAATCGTGCCTTTCTGCTGCCTGCAGTGAATCCTGCCTTTCTGCTGCCTGCAGTGAATCGTGCCTTTCTGCTGCCTACAGTGAATCGTGCCTTTCTGCTGCCTACAGTGAATCCTGCCTTTCTGCTGCCTGCAGTGAATCGTGCCTTCCTGCTGCCTGCAGTGAATCGTGCCTTTCTGCTGCCTGCAGTGAATCCTGCCTTTCTGCTGCCTGCAGTGAATCGTGCCTTTCTGCTGCCTGCAGTGAATCGTGCCTTTCTGCTGCCTGCAGTGAATCGTGCCTTTCTACCTGCAGTGAATCGGACCTTTCTGCTGCCTGCAGTGAATCGTGCCTTTCTGCTGCCTGCAGTGAATCGTGCTCTTCTGCTGCCTGCAGTGAATCAGGACATTGGCGTCTGTGCCAATTGTTTTGCTGCACAATGATTATATTTGTAATACATTCTTCTCTCTCCTTGCCCCAAAGCCACAACCTCCCCACTCCCTCTCCTCTCGTCTCCCCAGTCGGAATGGGACATATGGCCGTGATCACTCGGCCGCGACAAAATCGCCACCGGCACTCCGCCGCCAGGCCAACTCGCCACTGGTCACCTCTCTGACATCTGCGGCCGGTAAGATCCTCCAAGTCTGAGGGCATTTAAAAATGGCGGATGACGGCAAGTGTCTTGGCGGCGGAGCACCGGCGGTGATTTGATTGTGGCCAAATCGTTCTAGACCATCCCCAGTCGCCTCTTAGCTTAATTCAGCAGACCCCTCCCCCTTCCTCTGTTTATGTCTTACAGATGTAGCCAGCCAGAATGTCTCAGGCACCAGAGAAAGCTGGGGTAACCCAACCGTGGCTGCCCCAGCACCTCTTCCCCCCCCCCCCCCCCCCCCTCTGCCACGTACCTACCTTTGATGCTCGCCAGCTATTCTCTTCGCAGTAAGCTCTGGGGGGTCCTCCTTCTCTCGGTTTCCCCTCCCTTTCTCTATTCCCTTTCCCCCCCCCCCCAAAAAAAAGAGGGGTCTCTCTCCCCCAGATAAACTCCCCTTTTGGCCTTCCCAGCAGACTGGCTCAGGACCCGGTCATCCTCCTCGCAAGACTCCCATATCTTCTGAACCAGACAAAGGTCCATCCATACGTCCAGGCACCCAAGTCACTCTACCACATCGTTCTCGAGCTAGTAAGGGGTCTTCCTTAAGGATGTGCCAGGGTTTTCTAAGGATTTTATTCATCCTTGGAGCATTCTCATTGTATCTGGTGATAAATCTAGTGGTGTGGTTTATCTTTGGGACAATTCTGGTATCAATGAAACTATTGTTTTTTTCTTTTCATGACTAAAAGGTCCCCCCTCTTTAAGGAAGGTGCCTTAAGTAGGGGCTCATTGATAATTCCTGGATCACATTTCTTTTCAAGGAATCTCTTTTGCTAAATGTCTGCCTCGGTGTTGAAGAAGTTCTCGCCCTCCGTACAGTATCTGCGCAGGCGTTGGAATTGGCAGGAAGGGATATTCTTGATCCACATTGGGTGGTGGCTGCTGGTGGATTTCATCATATCCACATAAACAAGTGTGTACTTTATGATCTCATATTTATGATACATTTGATATTGGTTTAGAGAGAGATGTACACTGCTCTTTTTTTTTAAATATTGTCCACCCATCTGCTCTCCAACAACTTCAATCTTACTTCAAATGGTTGAATTATATGTTCAACCAAGTGAGCGCTATTTTGCTTCTCCTTTAGGTCCCTGCAGTTGCTTCCAAGCACGCAGGCACTCTGCAGCATACGCCATAGCCTGCAACACTTAGCATTTCACTCCAGACGTTCCCATTGGTCCCCCTCGCATCACGTGGTGGCACTAGTCAGCATTTAACCCAGCCCCCTGACTGATACACACAGGCAGCCCTATCTCCCTGAAGAAGCGAGCCGTGCTGGCGAAACGCGTAGGAGCTTTTAGGACAGCACAGGCACCCGTAGCAGTCGTGCCCTCTCCCCCCCCGTGACGTCATCCAGCTCCGGAGGAACACGCCCGTGGGACGCCTAGGGAACCAGCGCTAGTGCTAGCCCTTCCATTGCCTATCATTTTAAAATATATGAGTGCATTACCTTTTAACTACTTGTGTAATAAACTGCATTTTAACATACTACAGTATTGGGGGTCTTCCCTACGCTCCAAGACCCAGTGTCTCCTTTGCTGGTGCCAGGATCACCTTCTTCCAGAGCAGCACGAGTCACATCATCATCATCATCACCACCTCATGAAGGACTTCATATTTAACTCTTTACACTTTTCCCCTCTACCCCCGCCCTCCCCCTCCCCCACTACTGCCACCCTTCCTTTCACCCCACGGACTGCCACACATTGAGCAATATCAGTCTGTGAATTAACTGCAGTTATATGGTTTATTGTGATTATTATCCCCTGTTCCATTCATTCCCTGCTTCAGTTTAGCCATTAATAGTGTAAGGACACATTACAGCGCCAGTCCCAGTTTGATTAGCAGTGTGGGTTGAGCCCACAGAAGCTCAGTTTCCATTCTTTAAAGTAAGGTGGGGAAGGCGTTGCTGTGCTGAGGTGGCCTGTCCGGTGATGTCCTGCCGGTTTGGCTGGATGTATTTATATATATTTCCTGCTAGGCCGGTACAGCCGGTGGGTTATTGGGCGTCAGAGCTGACGCAGGGGGATTATCAGGCGCGGGTGCAATCTGGCGCCGCTAGTATTTTGGGTGTTTTAATAAAAGCTGTGGCCATTTTACCCCAATTTTGGAGTCTGTGTTTTATTGGTGGAGGTTTGGGTGGTCAAAGGGGCAGAGGGGTTATCTCGAAGCCCCTTGTGCCCCTCGGGAAGGGGGGGGGGGTAAGGAATAGAGGCTCGAGGCTATCCTCAAGGGGTTAAATGTTAGTTATAACATCAGAGCAGGGGCACGGGCTTAGGGGTGGGAGCACTGCGGGATTGGCCCATACTGACCAGTTCTAAATGCAAGCCCCTTCTGATGCCTCGGGATTAGGTGGGTACTCCTCAGGGTGACGGGATATGTATTCTTGATGATGGAAGTATCTCTAGCACGGGTCTTGGTGTGAAGGAAGCAAATCCAAACGCAGGGACAGTGAATACCATGCAGACCCAGTGCTAAGGTCCAGAACCTCCCTGGGACAGTGGTGAGAGCTGTCTGGGTAAGAATACCTAATGCAGCTGTATTATTTGCACTTATTATTGTCGGAAGATAAGTGTGTGAAGCATAATCAAGGCAACGAATGAAGCTCTTGTTTGTGTAAATAAAGTTCCTGCGCCCTTCATTACTACTATCCCATCATACTCGCCCAGAACCCCAGCCGCCCGCACACTGAGAAGGTAAATAAAGAGCACCACTGTATATAAGAGACCTCGATGTAACACTCATTCTGAGCCGGGTAAGGAGGGGTTACATACATACATGTATTTGTTATCTTGTGGTAAGTTTTCATTAAAAAAAAAGAGAAACTATAAAAATATATACGAGTGATGAGAAGTATCTATGAAAGAAGTGTGTGTGTGTATGTGTGTGTATGTGTGTGTATGTGTGTGTGTATGTGTGTATGTATGTATGTGTGTATGTATGTATGTGTGTATGTGTGTGTATGTGTGTGTATGTGTGTGTATGTGTGTATGTATGTATGTGTGTATGTATGTGTGTGTGTGTGTATGTGTGTGTATGTTACCCTCCTTTCCAGGTTCTAAAGGGTGTCACATCAGATGTGAAACAATTAAGTGCACAGCTAATATAAACTAACAGTGATAAGACACAAATCGTGACTAATTAAAACACAGAGTGCATACCCACATACCCCATTAAGGGGATATTAATGTATATACAAAACCGTATTAGGTGGATTTAAAGCGTCTGCAGCCGTATCAAGAGAGTGGCTCACACCCTCTGCACTAGAGAGTCAAAAACAAAAGAGAACAGCGCAAAAGCGCACATAGTGAAGTACATAAAGATAAATGATATATAAAAAGGTAAGTATTCTGCGTACATCAGATAGGTAGGATAAAAGCGTGTGATATAAACAGAGGAATCAGCGGAACTGCACCCGAATGTCGCTGAAGGGGCTGAAGGAGGACATTGATGGGTGGGCTTTATACTAACCTTTATTCACAATCCGTATTACATAACTTGGTACATTTCCATTGTTTTCTGTATCCATCCTAATTATGCGTTTTTCTGTTATTTCAGATTTGTATCAGGTTTTTATTGTATTTGTATATAGATTCTATACATGGCTGTCTCTCACTATTATGTACTATGTATGTGTTTAAATCTGTGATTATGCTTCACCTGATGTGATTACCACTGATGCTCACCTGATTGGATGTTAACGCCCCTTGTGCCAACCAATGTGGGAGCTCCGCTGGGTATTTAACATCTTCTGAACCATTGAGTGATTACCCCTGAGGAAGTACAGTGCATTGCTGCTACGAAACGCGTAGGATTGTCACTTTGTATTATTTTTCTTAGCTTGTGATCCTCTTGTAGCACACTGTGTGCCTGTGTATCGAGTTAGACGCTCTGCCTACGCGACGCACCGTGGAGGAACGTTCGCGACTAGCGGTGACGTCACTGACCGGTTCACTGCGTATTAGGTATCTACTTGGGATATTTACTAACCTGTGATACACGGACAATCAGTATGTGCGGACATTTCGAATTCGTGATTACCACTGGGATGTGATCATTACACCACAAGGAGAGACAATCTTCTGATTTTTGGAATACATCTTGCCGAAAAGAAACCATCCTGGTAGAAGGGACGCCAGCTCCGAGACGGATCCATAGTGCCACTGAAGAGAGAGGCCACCGCCACTGACGAGTTGAGACGACCCCCTGGTACCATCGAGACTAGATGACCTCCATTCGGGTGCAGTTCCGCTGATTGGTAACCTCTGTGTTTATCACAGTCGATGCTTTTATCCTACCTAATGTGCGCAGAATACTTACCTTTTGATATATAACATTTAGCGTTATTTACTTCACTATGTGCGTTTTTGCGCGGTTCTCTTTTGTTTTTGTCACGTCAGATATCTCCATATAATGTCTGCTCAGTCTCTCGGGCCATGTAGATGGTGCAGGGTTGAGGCAGGCCGGGTGTGTGTGAGAAAGTAGGGATAGAAAATGGGCCAGGAACTTTTATAAAAGGAAAGCGTGTTTATTGAACAGTCCAACACCCCGCATTGAGTGAGACAGACAAAGGGGAGAGGATACAAAACGCATGTCACAAATAGAAGCTTTGGGGAACCATCCTCTAGTAGGTCTCAGGGCTACCCAGAGGAGGTACTTATCGTGAAACCAGTACTAGAGAATGGCAGTATCATGCTCTGGGTCAGTAATGCACCAGAACCTTCTCATTGGGCCGGTCTGACATATATTCAGTTTCGTGGCTTAGCAACCCTATGTGAACTACTGTATGCTCAGGGTTGCCACCACTCCGGGTTTCGGCCACGTATCCCTGGGTTTTGGGTTTACCCGAAGAATCTCCAGGGGGCGGCATCGGCATCTTCCCTTGCAAATCCCGTCAACATTGCCATGACAATGGGACGCTACGTGACATCACGATGCCACGCTCCATCACTTTGCTATGACAACGGGCGTCACGGGACGCCTCGGCGCCATAAGTTGTCCGTTGTCATGGTAACTTGACACCGCAATAGCATACGACGTTGTCATGGCAACGTGCGCCATTTGATGTCGCGGAGCCATGCTGTCTGGACCTTGCAGGGGGAGACGGCGCCGTCGCTGCCGCTGAAGGTAAGAGAAATCAATATATAAATAAAATAAATACATGTAAAAAATGTAATTGCAAAAGTCTCCGGGAATGCGGCTTACCGCTCCTATACAACAGAGAAGTATAAAAACAATTCAAAATGGAGGTAGGCGTGTAAGCGTCGAGACGCTACCTTGGTTGTGTGCCATGAGTATAGTTATATATACACTTTCATTTACAAGTGGATAGTCGGAGGCGTCCCTAGGTTATTAAAGCAATCAGCGTAGCCTCTATATACTGTCACAAGGGTAATGATCAGGGCAGCTGTACGGAGCCTGATGGAGCAGATGCTCCGTTATTAAATATCCCTTCGCTGATGTTGGAAGTACCTGGTACTCACCAAAATAGTGGGCAGGTCCCTGTATTAGGAGCCCCCACCACAGATATAGCGTAACCTGTTTGGCTGCAGTGATCAGTATACCGCTAGTTAATTAGATCTGTATAGTGCTTTGTTGTCCCAAAATAGTGGGTGGGTTCCTGTGAATAGGGACCCCCCATCCCCCCCAAATAGATGTAAAGTTATTTGATTGGTTGGGCTAAGACACCACGATATATTAAATGCAGGAGCACTTAACAGGTCTACTGCAGAAATACTGTCATCAATGCCTCTGGTTAGAGCTATACACCTGCCTCCATTTTTAGTTGTATTTGATCATTTTCCATTGTATGTCTATTACCCCTACCCCCCCTAAAGGAGATTTGCTGGCAATAGGGATATTACCATGGGGTTGTAGTACTCACCTATTGGCTCACAGAAGGCGGAGTCTCCGCGATGTTGTAGGGAGGTAGGGTACTGGACACTCCTTCAGGATGGCGCAGCGCCTCCACCCTGCAGGGCTCTGCCAGGGACACAGGTACCCCCTCCTAATCCAGGGAACCGCTCCCTCCCAACTTGCAGCCCTTCCCAGGGCCGAGCCAGGCTCGCAGGACCCTCCTTCCTTAGACTAGGCCTCCCAGAGGCCCCTGGGCTAGTTTCAACCCGCTTACCCCCTGATGGGGCAAGGTAGAACACACCACCTACTCCCCAAGGAGCAGCCCAGAACAGAGAGAGGACACCTCTTTTATACCAGGGGTGTGCCCCACTCCTAAACCACAGCAACTGGGCAGGACCCCCAGAGTAAGCCCACCCCTGGCACGGCTCCAGCACCAGGAAACCGCAACAAAGTCATATCTGGGGGGTGAGGCTCACATGCTGGGCCATGTGAGAGGGGTTTAACCTTAGCACTGCCTGCTCCTCCTACCAGGACTTATGGTGCTGGGGCAGAGAATTCAGTAGCCAGGGGCTATATGGCTACACTTGCGTCGTTGGTTGAACCCCAACTTAAATTTCTTACTAATTAACTACTAAAGTTTGATCTTATTCTGATAAGGGTGTTCCTTAGTGCAGCACAAAGGGGTACCACCTCTCCCCAGTAAATCCAGTGTAACGGGTACTCCCTCTATCCCAATCACAGATACAGTGCGTGTGGGTGGAAACCTATGTGTTACCGGGTGTGGTGCATATACCTGTAGGTTCACAGTGGCTTGAGCCTCCGCTTGTTGGGGACCTGGGGTGAGTCCTTCAGCTCGATCTCATTCACAGCGCCTCCACCTGTGCAGGGTTCTAGAAATGTAGAAGGTTGCCTACACAGGGCCCACATACACAATAAGTACATACACGGGAATGTATATAACCAGTTTATATATATGCAGGAATAATACACACTTAATAACACCCCCCAAACCACAGTCTATAATGCAGTCCCAAAGTGTCTTTCACTCCACTAGGAGTGTACCTACCCACCACCGTGTATCCCCACACCGTGTCCACAGCCTAACCCCTTTTTCCCATGGTAAGCGCTGCCACTATGTGTAATAATAATATATATATGAAACGTTGCTGCACTTAGGAAGGTACCTGCCGAGCGCTCCTGCACTCGGGCCTGCAATCAACTTCAAAAAGGATCTGTCATCCAATGCTTCCTGGCACGAGGGTCCGCCAGGGGCGATCCCACCCTGGAGATAGTCTCTGTCTATTTAGCACAGACTTGAGCCCAAGTCTCTTCTCGGGGAGCGCAGCGTCCGCTGTGTCCCTATCTAACACTAGTACTACTATGACAGGGTCCCTAACCTAGAGCCTGTCCCTGTAGCACCACAAGCTGGGGAGTTCTGGACCTATCTGGGGCCTAGGGGTTGCTGGCCTAATGCAGTGGGTCACTGACCCCTGCACTCACCTCCTTCCCCTAGCTCTCCTGGTCCAGCACTGACTTCTCCCGCGCGCGCGCGAAATGTATCTATTCCCTGCCAGCAGGGAGCTCCCGCAGCCTTCTTGGCTCCCTGGCGTCATGGGGCCGCTCCCGAGGCTCATGGGACTTGTAGTCCCGTTTAAGAGCCTTCCCTGGTAGGCTAGCGTTCGCGCGCTCCTTTCTGCGCATGCGCAACTCTGTCGGGCCGCCGGGGGCTTCTGCGCCGTTGTGGATTTACCATGGGGTTTTGGATTGAAAGAAGAAGGTAAAAGATTAAAGAAAAGATCAAAATAATTACAGCTGAAGATAGAAGAAGAAGATAAAAGAAAGAAGATTTTTTTTTTTACCTGATGCTGGTCTTCAAGGTGGATGACGCTGGATTGCGGGCAGATATGCCGGGATTCGGAGGGTGAAGACTGCTAAAGGTAAGAGAAATATTGAATGTATGTTATTTTATTCTTACAGGTTTTTTTTATTGTATTTTTTTATGTTTATGTTTGTGCTTGTGTCCTTGTTTTGTATAACGTTTTTTCCAACACCATTTGTTTTGAGAGCTTGCAATCCACAAGCTCACTTTGTACTATAATTCCCCACAGGAAGTTATAGTCCAAAGCCCTATGATCCCACCGCTGCCACCAGAAAAAAGCCTGGGAGACCAGGACTTTTAACAAATTTATATCTGGGATCTTTTGCTAGGCAAAACAAGATGGTGGAATAAAATGGGGTTTATTTTGATTAAAAACCTTGGAAACATAGAAATATACACACTTACTGGGGTCTGGGGGTTGAAATCTATCCTTTCCTAGGTGCAGGGCGCCTGCTTGCAAGAGCTTACCCTGATCGGGACCTCGTCACAGACTTCCTGGAACGAAATTCGGCAGAAAATCCTGAGGATGTTGTTTTGGGCAGTTTGCATTGCACTTCATATGCCTGCAGTGAGTTGTAGTTACTATACGTTATAGCTACCATCTTCACTGTATCTTTGCATGTACATTGCGTGGTCTGGTTTCACCATAGGTGATCAATCATTGCTCAACTACATTTCCCGTCACTTTGTGTATTTTAATGCTGGTATTGTAGCCTGTGAGATCTGAGTAACTATCCTATTCATACTAATCCCCGGTGCGCTGTGTGCATATTCCTTTTCGCTGTTACATTCTTACTTCCCCTTGCAAACCCCGGTGTGAGTTTGTGCCGATTGACTGCTAATGTATTAATCTGTGCCCCTTTAGGGCAGGGGTGTGCAAAGTTTTTAACCTGTACCCCCCCTTGCTGGCTTACCTCCCGGCTCGCGCCCCCCCCCCTCCTCCTCCTCCTCGGCTCCGGAGTCAAATCAACTATTGGGGTCATGTGACGTCATATTGCCATGGCAAGGTAACATCATGTGACCCCGCGGCGTCATTTGACGCTGGTTACCATGGCAACGCGTCGCCGAAGACCAGGTAGGAGAAGCTGCAGAGACCTTGCATGGTCCCCCCCGGCATTGAATTTAAATGCCTTGGGGGAGAGCACGGGACCTCTGCAGCCTCCACGCCCCCCCTGGAAATTCTCACGCCCCTCACTTTGTGCACCCCTGCTTCAGGGTCCAGATAAACACAGTGACGGGCTATGCATTTTTTGGTGAAGAAGAAGAAAGAAAACAAAGCACCTCCTAGCTGTTGCGTGCCCATAAAAAAGATTTATTGGTCCAAAATATAAAACAAATACATGGAGGGGGTCGAAACGCGTTGGTGAGGGGCCCCCTGACCCCCTCCATGTATTTGCTTTATATTTTGGACCAATAAATCTTTTTTTACGGGCACGCATTTGAGTTAACCCTTCATTGACCACGCATCAGCTAGGTGCTGCTTTGTTTTCTTTCTTCTTCTTCTTCTTCTTCTTCTTCTTCTGCAAGCTGCTGAAAACGGAGGCTCACAGATATCCAGAAGGACTACCTTTGAAATATACCCCACCGAACGTGAGTTATTATACTCTTGTTCATTTATTCTCGCATACCCACTCCGATGTGACTTTGACTGGACACCAGGGGTGTGGACTCTCACCGCAGGGCAAGTGGAATCCTGGCCAGCTATTCGGAAATATAGGGGAGTTACATATATGCCTGTTTATTCATAAAGTGGGGTATATCATCTTGTTTATCGAGGATATCATCGCTATGTATATAATTACAAATACTTAAGGACTGTGCACTGATTAGTCTGGAGTTTGGAGCATCACACAGATTTCTACAATCTATGCATTTTTTGGCAAATGTATTTTTTCAATTGATTGTCGTTTTTCCCTACTTCTGTTTATTGTTTGGATTAAATTGTTTGTCATTTGCATGGCTTGTTTTTATTACATTTTAGGATTGGCTGGCGTTTTAAATTAATTCATTGATTTGGTGGCAAGTGGTTAACATTAATTAATTGGAAATGTATGGGGCTTTAAATGTAATTTTCCTACTGGATTTCGACATCTCCTTTTATACAGACATAAAGTTGGTAACCCTACCCCTCCAGCGCACCTGCTACATGCCCAGCGATGGGGAGTGCGGCGCGCTGCAGACAGAACGTCTGCTCTCCATGTCTGGGCTCAGCAAGAGTGTCCTCGTGTAACCTGCAGGATGTGATTGGTATTCTGGGAGCGGAGACAGCACAGAGATGTCAGCAAATTAGGTTAAATTGGGATTTCCAAGCAGCCTATCGTTTCCACTGGCACAAAATCCAGGGAGAACTGCGGTACCAACCGAGGAGAGCTTTAACCGCGTCACTGCCAGGACCTCTGGCACTTAAGGGGTTAAACAGAGGTACAGCCTCTCTGGCGTTGAAGGGGTGCAGCAAACAGACTGCCTGTTTGTTAGCGTAGGTGTCCAAAAGAGAGGTTGCCTTTTTGGCGTTGAAGTGGTTAAAAAAAAGCGATTGCCCGTTTCATATTATAGGGATAAAAGAGTCTGGCATTTTGAGAGGTAAGGGGTTAAGCACAGGCTGTGATATAGTTTATACATTCGTACGATGGATTGCTATTCAATTGTGTTTTATCTGCAGTAAGGGTGTCCATTAAAGAGAGTGCACATGATAAACCTGTAATATCCCCGCACACTCTATTATCATGTATATTCCTCCTGGGGTGGAGGGAGGTGAAGAGGAAAAGAAAGATGGAAGGAGAAAAGCAATCAAAGAAAGAGGGAAGGAAGGGGAATGTCAAGGGAAGGAGAAAGAAAAAGTGAGGAAAGAGAAAGGGAGAGATGGGGAGAGAGAGGGAAGAAACGAGGAAAGCAGAGAGAGAAGGAGGAAAAGAGTGGAAGGGGAAAAGAGAGGAAGGAGGAAAGGAGAGAGAAGGAAGGAAGAAAGGAGAGATAGGGAGGAAAAGAGAGAGAAGGAAGGATGAAAGAGGGAGAAGAAAGGAGGAAATGGTAGAGAAGGAAAGAGAGAGAGATATAATGAAGGAGGAAAGGAAAGAGAAAAGGAAGGAGTTGAGTAGAGAGAAGGAAAGAGGAAATGAGAGAAGGAAGGAGGAAAGTGGAGAGAAAGAAAGGAAGATAGAAGGAAGGAGGAAAGGAGAGAGAGAGCGAGGAGGAAAGGAGAGAGAGCGAGAAGGAAGGAGGAAAGTGGAGAGAAAGAACGGAAGACAGAAGGAAGGAGGAAAGGAGAGAGGAGGAAAGCGGAGAAGAAAAGAGAGAGAATGAAGGAGGAAAGGAAAGAGAGAAAAGGAAGGAGGAAGAGAGAATTTTTTATTTATTTATTTATAAACATGTTTTACCAGGAAGTAATACATTGAGAGATACTGCTCATTTTCAGGTATGTCCTGAGAGAAGGAAGGAGGAAAGTAGAGAGAAGGTAAGAGGAAGAGAAAAGGAGGGAGGAAAGGAAAGAGGAAGAGAGCAAAGGAAGGAGGAAAGGAGTGAGAAGGAAGAGAGAGAGAGAGAGAGAGAGAGAGAGAGAGAAAAAGGAGGATGAAAGGAGGGGGAGAGAAGGAAGAAGGGAAGGAGAGAGAGAAGGAAGAAAGGAGTGAGAGAAGAAAAGAGGAAAGGAAAAACAGAAGGAGAGAAGGATGGAAGAAAAAAGTGAAGAAAGAAAGTAGCTGTCCTGTCAGTGGACGAGCAGTGCAGTGGTACTGAGGTCAGTATTGTGGTTATGCTTTGGGATCCTCTTCAATGTCAGACTTCTCCAGCTCTGTAATCCTGTTTGTGGAGGATCAGTATGTCCAGACAGGAAAGTGAGGAGAGAGCCCGCCTGGCCATCTCCACGGCCTCCAAACAGAAAGACATTGATCTGAGCAGTTTCTGTTTCACCAACACCGGGGATTCACCGCTGTTCCATGGCAGGAGCCCATACCGGGAGGTGGAAGAGAAAGCAAAGTCTGCTTTGGACAAGCTGGGGCAATTAACTTACACTGCAGTGCAACACGGCCCCCAGCCACCCTGAGATATCCAGCCAGACCCCCGTGTCTGGTAAATAAGATAGCTCCTGTAAGGACCCTGGCTGGCGGAAGCTTTTCACAGTGCCCGGGCATGTGTTAGCATCTTTCCGTCTCATTTTTACACCTGGATTGGATGGGCATCTCCGAGTGATCAAGACTTAAGCCCTTGTTCAGTACGCTGTGAAGCTGCTTCCCAGCGCTGGGCAATACTTTAGCTCCACTCATGTAAATGGAGCTGGGAAGCAGCTTCGTAGCGTGTAGATTACATGTCCACTTCTGTTTTCGGGCGACGTCGCGTGGCCGGCACTATAAGCGCGACCTTAGCCACTTTGCTGATAGAGTGGCTGACAAAGGACAGCATTCAAATCTGTCTTGCCAAATACTGGAGCAAGGGGCACGTTTATTGGGTTAAAGCGATTGGCACCTTTTTCTATAAATATTCAAGTAAAGGTATTTCCCCCATTATTATAGGACATAACGATCACATTTTCAATGTAATTAAAGGATCTTGGTGGGTCTTACCTCGTTGGTAATTAAGTCAATCGAGTACCTACTCTCTTAACAGTATCTATATGCTGCCATTTATTTCCCTGCCCTCTGGCACCGGGGTACCTGGCATCCCTCAGCTGACACAAAACCATAGCCACCTACCTAACTAGGCCAAATCAAACCCCATTACCAGCAAGGCCATACTGTCCCCTTCTAAAACTGTGACACTACACTAACCCCCACAGGAAACAGCAGGCATTTCAATTAGGGTGGGTGGGCTGCATATTTAGCACCATTTGCAGCCACATGTATGACCTTGTGAAGCCCTGGCTACCTCCCAATGTCATCTCCATGGCCAACCGTATTCCTGGCAACTCAACCACTTAATCCCTTTGCAAGTTAATCGTTCCTAGACTGACTGGCACACAGGACAAGTGAAGTACTCCCGAGGGACATGTCTTCACCCCTCTATAGCAGTGTTTCCCAACTCCAGTCCTCAGGGAACCCCAACAGGTCAGGTCTTAAGGATATCCCTGCTGCAGCACAGGTGGCTCAGTCAAAATGACTGAGCCGCTGGTTGACTCATCTGTGCTGGAGCAGGGATATCCTGAAGACCTGACCTGTTGGGGTTCCCTGAGGACTGGTGTTGGGAAACCCTGCTCTATAGTGAGCAAAGGAAAGTCAGCACTGGAACTTGTGTTACACTTCTTTAGGAATCATGATGTTTTTCCAACTCATACACCGGCTGCTAAATGATGAGAGGTTCAGTGAGAAGACGTCTGCAGAGCTCCAGGCTGGACCGCGAGACATCTGCAGAGCTCCAGGCTGGACCGTGAGACATCTGCAGAGCTCCAGGCTGGAACACGAGACGTCTGCAGAGGACCAGGCTGGAACACAGGCTGGAACACGAGATGTCTGCAGAGCACCAGGCTGGAACATGAGACCTCTGCAGAGCTCCAGGCTGGAACACGAGACGTCTGCAGAGCTCCAGACTGGAACGCGAGATGTCTGCAGAGCTCCAGGCTGGAAAGCGAGACGTCTGCAGAGCTCCAGGCTGGAAAGCGAGACGTCTGCAGAGCTCCAGGCTGGAACGCAAGACGTCTGGAGAGCACCAGGCTGTAACGAGATACGTCTGCAGAGCTCCAGGCTGGAACGCGAGACATCTGCAGAGCTCCAGGCTGGAAAGCGAGATGTCTGCAGAGCTCCAGGCTGGAACGCGAGATGTCTGCAGAGCTACAGGCAGGAACACGAGGCGTCTGCAGAGATGCAGGCTGGAACACAGGCTGGAACGCGAGGCGTCTGCAGAGATGCAGGCTGGAACGCGGCAATTGTTGATATTACTATTAAGTTAAGACAGCGCTTACAGCATTTTGTGTGATCATAATGACAATCAAAACTGAACTTATGAGACTTTAAGTTATAACAGCACTTAGAAAAGTGTAAATAAAAAAATACCATTGTTTGTACAAAAATCTACGTCTCAAATGTTTATACTGTGCATGTAAAACACAATACATGTCTCTTGTGTAGCGCACTTTCCCCCACCCCCTGGAGATGTGCGGCTACAGTGTGTGTAGAGTGCAATACCTGTGGTTCACAGGAGGCCTGAACCTCCGCTGCTATGAGCCTGCGGTGCACCTGAGTTGACAATCGGTAGCGCCTCCACCGGTACAGAATCCTGCTATGTAAGATAACCCCGTACAGGAACCCCATGCAATAAAACACACGTTAGGTAAACAGTTTTACTACACAGAGACATATATATATATATCATCACCACCTGGTCACGCATGACCGTACCCTCCAACACTCTGTCCCGCACCTGGAAACCCTGTCCCCAAAAGTACAGAGGGGCCCTCGGGCACCCGACCACCCAGATGTCCCGAGTATATAATCCCTCCCAAAGTGGGGTACAGTGCTGCCCACTAAAGCGTACGGTTGGTGCACTTGATGAGGTGAGGTACCGTGTCGGGTGATTACACACCCGAGCGCGCCAATGCCGCAAGATGGGATCCATGGATCCGGTGATGTTATCCGCGAAGCCCCCGACTCTACGTTGGGTGGGTCCCGCGTGGATTGTACCACCATATGCAATGTCTCTGATGGTAGATGGGTGATCTGGTCCCAGATCACCTAAGGCCAGCGCAGCCGCGTCCTGGTGAAATCCCTATCACTTAGGCTACAGGGGAACTATCTCTATCTCATGGGCCTGTCCCTGCAGCAACCACGAGCTGAAAGGGGAGTCGGGGCCTAGCTGGGGCCTAACAGGGGGTATCTGGCCTAGTGGAGGTGCCACAGACACCTACCCTACTGGCGTCCCAGATCCGACTGGCATGGTCCCAGACGCGCCAAATGTAACAATTTCTCAAGCAGGGAATTCTTGCAGCCCTATTGGCCTAGCTTAGCCACCTGATGCAGTACCCCTAAGCATTCTGGGGGCTGTAGTCCCCTGCAGATCTGTTCCACTAATGGCTTCTGGACTTAGAGGCCTCTGCGCATGCGCCGGGTCTTGCGCGATCATGGACAAGATGGCGGTGCCCTGCAAAGGGAGCCGCAGGAGTCTCCGGTGATCCCGTTGCCCCGCCACCCGTTGCAGTTCGCTCCCGTACCCGGATGTGCGCACATGCCGCTTGCCGACACCCGCGCACCCTCGCATCACTCCTGACACCAGCCGGACTCACCCGCCGCCGCAGCGGAGGTTAGGGGAGCAGAGAAGCTAATAGGGGAAGCTAGCCACACTTGGTTTATACGTTTACAGCATGCTACATGTCTCTATGTTTATAAATGTACATCCCACAACATGCTTATACCTGTATAACCACTCGATAAATCCTCCCTAACTGCACTTATAACCGCTCCCTTTAACTCCTCCCCTAACTGCTCCCTATAACTCCTCCCCTAATTGCTCCCTACTCCCTATTACTACTCCACTAACTGCTCCTACAGTATAACCATTCCCTATAACTCCTCCCCTAACTGCTCCCATAACCGCTCCCTATAACTACTCCCCTAAATGCTCCTATAACCGCTCCCTATAACTACTCCCCTAAATGCTCCTATAACCTCTCCCTATAACTCCTCCCCTAACTGCTCCTATAACCGCTCCCTATAACTCCTCCCCTAACTGCTTCTATAACCACTCCCTATAACTTCTCCTATAACCACTCCCTATAACTCCTCCCCTAACTGCTTCTATAACCACTCCCTATAACTACTCCTATAACCGCTCCCTATAACTCCTTTGCTAACTGCTCCTATAACCGCTCCCTATAACTCCTCCTATAACCGCTCCCTATAACTCCTCCCCTAACTGCTCCTATATCCACTCCCTATAACTACTCCTATAACCACTCCCTATAACTCCTCCTATAACCACTCCCTATAACTCCTCCCCTAACTGCTTCTCTAACCACTCCCTATAACTACTCCTATAACTCCTCCCCTAACTGCTCCTATAACCGCTCCCTATAACTCCTCCCCTAACTGCTTCTATAACCACTCCCTATAACTCCTATAACCGCTCCCTATAACTCCTCCCCTAACTGCTTCTATAACCGTTCCCTATAACTCCTCCCCTAACTGCTCCTATAACCGCTCCCTATAACTCCTCCCCTAACTGCTCCTATAACCGCTCCCTATAACTCCTCCCCTAACTGCTTCTATAACCACTCCCTATAACTCCTCCTATAACCGCTCCCTATAACTCCTCCCCTAACTGCTCCTATAACCGCTCCCTATAACTCCTCCCCTAACTGCTCCTATAACCGCTCCCTATAGCTCCTCCCCTAACTGCTCCTATAACCGCTCCCTATAACTCCTCCCCTAACTGCTCCAATAACCGCTCCCTATAACTCCTCCCCTAACTGCTCCTATAACAGCTCCCTATAACTCCTCCCCTAACTGCTCCTATAACCGTTCCCTATAACTCCTCCCCTAACTGCTCCTATAACTCCTCTCCATCTGTTCCTATAACTCCTCCTATAACCGCTCCCTATAACTCGTCCTCTAGCTGCTCCTATAACCGCTCCCCATAACGCCTCCCCTTACTGCTCCTATAACCTCTCCCTATAACTCCTCCCCTAACTGCTCCTATAACCTCCCCCTATAACTACTTCCCTAACTGCTCCTATAACCTCCCCCTATAACTCCTCCCCTAACCGCTCCCTATAACTCCTCCCCTAACTGCTCCTATAACCGCTCCCTATAACTCCTCCCCTAACTGCTCCTATAACCTCCCCCTATAACTACTCCCCTAACTGCTCCTATAACCTCCCCCTATAACTCCTCCCCTAACTGCTCCCTATAACTCATCCCCTAACTGCTCCCTATCACTCCTCCCCTAACTGCTCCCTATAACTCCACCCCTAATTGCTCCCTACTACTACTCCACTAACTGCTCCTATAACCGCTCCCTATAACTCCTCCCCTAACTGCTTCTATAACCGCTCCCTATAACTCCTCCCCTAACTGCTCCTATAACTGCTCCTATATCCACTCCCTATAACTACTCCTATAACCGCTCCCTATAACTCATCCCCTAACTGCTCCTATAACAGCTTCCTATAGCTCCTCCTATAACTGTTTCCTTTAACCCCTCCCCTAACCTTTCCTATAATCGCTACCTATATCTCCTCCCCTAATGGCTTCTACAACTAGTTTCTATAACCTCTCCCTATACCTACTCCCCTAATTGCTCTCTATAACTCCTCTCCACCTGTTCCTATAACTACTTTCTATAACCCCTCCTAACTACTCCTATAACTCCTCTCCACCTGTTCCTATAACCGCTCCCTATAACTCCTCCCCCAACTGCTCCTATAACCGCTCCCTATAACTCCTCCCCTAACTGCTCCTATAACCGCTCCATATAACTCCTCCCCTAACTGCTCCAATAACCGCTCCCTATAACTCCTCCCCTAACTGCTCCTATAACCGCTCCCTATAACTCCTCCCCTAACTGCTCCAATAACCGCTCCCTATAACTCCTCCCCTAACTGCTCCAATAACCGCTCCCTATAACTCCTCCCCTAACTGCTCCTATAACCGCTCCCTATAACTCCTCCCCTAACTGCTCCTATAACCGCTCCCTATAACTCCTCCCCTAACTGTTCCTATAACCGCTCCCTATAACTCCTCTCCACCTGTTCCTATAACCGCTCCCTATAACTCCTCCCCAACTGCTCCTATAACCGCTCCCTATAACTCCTCCCCTAACTGCTCCTATAACCGCTCCCTATAACTCCTCCCCTAACTGCTCCTATAACCGCTCCCTATAACTCCTCCCCTAACTGCTCCTATAACCTCTCCATCTAACTCCTCCCCTAACTGCTCCTATAACCTCTCCCTCTAACTCCTCCCCTAACTGCTCCTATAACCACTCCCTATAACTCCTCTCCATCTGTTCCTATAACCGCTCCCTATAACTCCTCCCCTAACTGCTCCTATAACCGCTCCCTATAACTCCTCCCCTAACTGCTCCTATAACCGCTCCCTATAACTCCTCCCCTAACTGCTCCTATAACCGCTCCCTATAACTCCTCCCCTAACTGCTCCTATAACCTCTCCCTCTAACTCCTCCCCTAACTGCTCCTATAACCACTCCCTATAACTCCTCTCCATCTGTTCCTATAACCGCTCCCTATAACTCCTCCCCTAACTGCTCCTATAACCGCTCCCTATAACTCCTCCCCTAACTGCTCCTATAACCGCTCCCTATAACTCCTCCCCTAACTGCTCCTATAACCGCTCCCTATAACTCCTCCCCTAACTGCTCCTATAACCGCTCCCTATAAATCCTCCCCTAACTGCTTCTATAACCACTCCCTATAACTTCTCCTATAACCGCTCCCTATAACTCCTCCCCTAACTGCTTCTATAACCACTCTCTATAACTCCTCCCCTAACTCCTCTCCATCTGCTCCTATAACCTCTCCCTATAACTCCTCCCCTAACTGCTCCTATAACCTCCCCCTATAACTACTCCCCTAACTGCTCCTATAACCTCCCACTATAACTCCTCCCCTAACCGCTCCCTATAACTCCTCCCCTAACTGCTCCTATAACCGCTCCCTATAACTCCTCCCCTAACTGCTCCTATAACCGCTCCCTATAACTCCTCCCCTAACCACTCCCAAAACTCCTCCCCTAACTGCTCCTATAACCTCCCCCTATAACTCCTCCCCTAACCGCTCCCTATAACTCCTCCCCTAACTGCTCCTATAACCGCTCCCTATAACTCCTCCCCTAACCGCTCCCTATAACTCCTCCCCTAACTGCTCCTATAACCGCTCCCTATAACTCCTCCCCTAACCGCTCCCTATAACTCCTCCCCTAACTGCTCCTATAACCGCTCCCTATAACTCCTCCCCTAACCGCTCCCTATAAATCCTCCCCTAACTGCTCCTATAACCGCTCCCTATAACTCCTCCCCTAACTGCTCCTATAACCGCTCCCTATAACCCCTCCCTAACTGCTCCTATAACCGCTCCCTATAACTCGTCCTCTAGCTGTTCCTGTAACTAGTTCCAAGCTGAGCAAGTTGATGCAGAATATGAGCGTGTGATGTTCCTGGGGGCCCCAGAGCAGCCCGCCCTTTCTATTAGCAACGTTCTATATACAGAGCTGCGTTTAGCATTACGTAAGAAAACATTATTACGAGAAAAACCACAATCCAAGCGTTCCAATTCCGTGACACGAGGCGCAGTAGCACTCATTTCTGCACACCTCCGTGTGCACACCTCCGTGTGAGCTCTCGGGGGCCCGGGCGCCGGAGTCTGGTGAGTGCAGGGCGTGTTGCTGCTGTAGTCGTGTCGTGATCACGGTCTCCCACCCGTGTGATGTGCCTGCTGTGTCACAGAACACTCAGTGCCAGCTCCCACACGCACGCCGGGGGGTGCGGCTGCGAGGGGCGGGCTCGGAAGTGGGGGGGGGGGCAGAGTGGGCTCTGCGTATGCGGGGGATGCTGGATGTGAAGCTCACATGTTCCACCCAGGGTTTCATGGGAGCAGGTAACCGTGACAACAGCAAAATGCCAAAAGCAGGTATTATGGGTCTGTGCAAATATAGTCATGTGGGGGGGGAGGGGGCAACCTCTTTTATTAACCCCATCACTGCCACAGGGACCAGCAACGCAACAAAGAGGTTATTACACCCTAATATATACTGGGTGTCTCACATTCATATAATTCAATACACAATATTTGAGAACACAATGAATTATTATTATTATTTAAATTTAATTTTATATATATATATATATATATATATATATATATATATATATATATATATATATATATATATATATATATATAGCGGTCATGTAAAATGCCTACAGTCATCTCTCCTGCTGGCAGCAAGGCCTGGTAAGTGTGGGCATCCCAGCAGTAATCATGGAGGTTTTCCCTCACACCCTGGTGGGGTGCCCTGTGTATGGATGGGACTGGTCACATGCTCTGACTCCATGGTTAGTGATGTCAGAGGTGTGTCAGCCTCAGAAGTTACATAAGGCACAGCACTGTGTCTAATAGTTAGTTGCTGGAAAGTTCTACCTGAAGTCTGAGTTGAGGAAGGAGTTCGGCTAAGAGGAGTAGTTTAAGTTCTGCTAGAGTGTCAGTTATGTTATAGTAACTCCATGGGAGGCTGTGTCCAGGGACCTGGCACAGGGCAGTGATTCCTGCGGGAATAGTGAATCCCTGATTTAGGTGACATACCTAGCAAAGGGGAGCACGGGCGAGATGATCGGCTGAATATACCCATTGTGGAGGGCAGCTATGCCCACCGTGACAATAAAGATGGAGCTGATCAGAGAAACCCCTGTGTGTGAGAGTCCAATGATTACACAGGAGGTTGCACCACCGAGGAGTTCCTCACCAGGATCATCCCCATGCGGACGCAGGGACCCTGGTGAGGTGGAGGCGCTGCACTGGAACTAGGTGAGACTCAGCACACTACCTCAGCTGCCTGTCTGACGGGTCCTCCCCACACACCATCATGCGGGAGACTCAGGAGTCCTGTAGCCAACAGGTGCACCATCAGGCATATCTACACTGTAATGGGGTCCGGTTAGACCACAGGGGCCAATGTGAGATTGGGTGGGTCAGGCCGGGCCAGAAATACCGTTACATATATATAATATCCTGACATATACCGCAGTGCAGTACAACATGCTGAAACTGAGCGAAATTAGCATGTTTCTTATACGGCCGTTTACAAATACAGGGTAAGATTTCAAGCACGTCTGGAGGTGTACAGTAGGGGATGTTTAGGGTGTGCTGGTTAGGGTGTGCTGGTTAGGGTGTGCTGGTTAGCGTGTGCTGGTTAGCGTGTGCTGGTTAGGGTGTGCTGGTTAGGGTGTGCTGGTTAGGGTGTGCTGGTTAGGGTGTGCTGGTACCCTTGCTGGCATTATCAGCCTGTTAATTGTTTCTTGGGAGACATTAGCAACGCACAAGTAACATAAGGGAGGCGAAGGAGTGACCCAGGAGTTTATGGACTGGCCTTTGAAGTGGAAGACAACGTCTGTGTCCAGTGTCAACCCTGTGTGGCTCTGTCACTGAACTCAGCCCTGTAGCAGGCTCAGTAATTAGGGCTGCACTGAAGGGCACGGTCGCAATCATCTCCGGAGCCTCACACAGGTAAGAGGGGTTAGTTATTAAAGTCTTCCAGCTCTAAAACGGAGACACTGACAGATTTAAAAAAAAAAAAAACAGCACCAGAATGATGGAAATGTCATTAATAGCAAAAATAATAATTCCCTTTTGCTTTTACCCACGTTTTGCAGCTTGCAGATTTAACATATAACCCCAAAGGTTAGGTGCCCACTGTCGCTCTGGGACAGGTATTGGAATTCACAGTCCGAGGACAGAAGGACTCCACTCTTGACCTGGGTTTTGTAGAGCGACAGATGGAAAGGGTCGTATTGTATCTATGTCAGTGGAGACCAGGTATTTACACCTTTATACCGGGATCATATCACTGAGCAAAACCAAGAAGTGAAACACATTGCGATTTATTCCTTAGAAACAGACGTACACACAGTGGGTTACAATATACAGGAGAAAACACACTTACTGGGGCTCTGGGTGACAAAAACTAAACTTTCCTAGTCTAAATAGTCCATAATACAAAGTCTTTAGGTTGACCAGAACTCAGCCCAAAAAGTCCTGGAACTCAAATCGGCATGAAGGTGCTGACGCCACCGCTGTATCTATTCCGGAGCTGCCAAAATCCCTTGACCGGGAGATAGTACCAAATGTCCTGGTTCTCTTTTCAGCTTTTAGTTCCAGCCATGGCCGCTACGTTCCTTTCTCAAAACTTGGCCCCGAAAAGTGGGACTTAGAAAATTTTCAGCCTTGAAATCTCTGAAGCCGGCTCGCGTCTATTTCTCCCAGAGCATCTTTTGGTGAGTTCAAATTTGCCGCTGCTATTTTGGCGCATAGAATCCGAGGTCCGGATTGGCTGCTGGGTTTCTTATAGTATTTCAGATTCATTCATGAAATACTACAACCAATCCGAGCCTAGGAACTTTACAAGTCCCATCTTATAAGTATAATACATTTACAAACATCTCAGTTTTATAAAATATACTTTTACACTTTTACCTTCTCTAAGTCTTTTGGGCTATGAGGGGCAGAATGGGACTATATACTTTTATTCCAACAAGCCATATCCCCCACACACTGTAAACCTGAGTTAGACTGTAACAACCTTATAGCCACATGGGCTACTAAACATTTTATGAAACATGAGAAATATTTCCCATTTTGCTTCTAAGTCCCACAGTGACATGAAAAGATGCTTAGCTGCACTCTCAGAGCTGTATCTCCTTCCCTTAGCTGCACTCTCAGAGCTGTAGCTCCTTCCCTTAGCTGCACTCTCAGAGCTGTAACTCCTTCCCTTAGCTGCACTCTCAGAGCTGTAACTCCTTCCCTTAGCTGCACTCTCAGAGCTGTAACTCCTTCCCTTAGCTGCACTCTCAGAGCTGTAACTCCTTCCCTTAGCTGCACTCCCAGGGCTGTAACTCCTTCCCTTAGCTGCACTCTCAGAGCTGTATCTCCTTCCCTTAGCTGCACTCTCAGAGCTGTAACTCCTTCCCTTAGCTGCACTCTCAGAGCTGTAACTCCTTCCCTTAGCTGCACTCTCAGAGCTGTATCTCCTTCCCTTAGCTGCACTCTCAGAGCTGTATCTCCTTCCCTTAGCTGCACTCTCAGAGCTGTATCTCCTTCCCTTAGCTGCACTCTCAGAGCTGTATCTCCTTCCCTTAGCTGCACTCTCAGAGCTGTAGCTCCTTCCCTTAGCTGCACTCTCAGAGCTGTAACTCCTTCCCTTAACTGCACTCTCAGAGCTGTAACTCCTTCCCTTAGCTGCACTCTCAGAGCTGTAACTCCTTCCCTTAGCTGCACTCTCAGAGCTGTAACTCCTTCCCTTAGCTGCACTCCCAGGGCTGTAACTCCTTCCCTTAGCTGCACTCTCAGAGCTGTATCTCCTTCCCTTAGCTGCACTCTCAGAGCTGTAACTCCTTCCCTTAGCTGCACTCTCAGAGCTGTAACTCCTTCCCTTAGCTGCACTCTCAGAGCTGTAACTCCTTCCCTTAGCTGCACTCCCAGAGCTGTAACTCCTTCCCATAGCTGCACTCCCAGGGCTGTAACTCCTTCCCTTAGCTGCACTCTCAGAGCTGTAACTCCTTCCCTTAGCTGCACTCTCAGAGCTGTAACTCCTTCCCTTAGCTGCACTCTCAGAGCTGTAACTCCTTCCCTTAGCTGCACTCCCAGAGCTGTAACTCCTTCCCTTAGCTGCACTCTCAGAGCTGTAACTCCTCCCCTTAGCTGCACTCCCAGAGCTGTAACTCCTTCCCTTAGCTGCACTCTCAGGGCTGTAACACCTTCCCTTAGCTGCACTCTCAGAGCTGTAACTCCTTCCCTTAGCTGCACTCTCAGAGCTGTAACTCCTTCCCTTAGCTGCACTCCCAGATCTGTAACTCCTTCCCTTAGCTGCACTCTCAGAGCTGTATCTCCTTCCCTTAGCTGCACTCCCAGAGCTGTAACTCCTTCCCTTAGCTGCACTCCCAGGGCTGTAACTCCTTCCCTTAGCTGCACTCTCAGAGCTGTAACTCCTTCCCTTAGCTGCACTCTCAGAGCTGTAACTCCTTCCCTTAGCTGCACTCTCAGAGCTGTATCTCCTTCCCTTAAGAAAACCTAATTTTCTTTAGAACCAAAAAACGCTTAGGCGCACTCCCAGGCCTGTATCTCTTTCCTTTACTGAAACTAGGACTTAGGTTTCATGAAACCTCTCGCAACTTAATATACAGTTGGAGAAACCTCCCAGAACCTCTGTACTGATTCTGGGGTAACTGGGCATATACTGGGGGACCCTCACTAACTTAGGGACCCTTGACTGTACCCAGGATACACAAATCTCTATGCCCCCTTTACCTTTCTGGTCTGTGCTGAAGGAGGGAAACCTGGCGGTGAGTCGCGTAACTATTTTCAAGGGAGGACTTTGACCGGGTGATGTGTCTATATGTCCCTGGGAATCTGACCTGATTCCCGGATACATTTTTGGGGCGGTCAGCAACTCTGGACCCCGGCTACCTAGGAACATTCTGACCACACGTATACTGCAAAACCCCCCTTGAAACTCAGCCGGAGAATCCCCACTGGGTAGCACTCCTGGAGAGGTAAAACACACAACTTCTTTATTGTCATACAATTACATTCATTGCAGGTACAATACACAGGTTGAAGAGCTGACACTCTAAAACCTGAAACAGGGCTCAGAGGTAACCAGTCGGGCATAATACCTTTATTGATGGCCTGGTTCCCCTTCACCGTCACAATCTATGGAGGAATTCCGATTCCTTGTCTTCACCCTTCCTCTATCTATAACATACTGTACTGCAGCGTTTCCCAAATGGTGGGTCGTGACCCGGCACCGGGCCACGGAAGCAAAATTGCCGGGTCGCAGCGAGGCTGGCCGCGTGGTGTCCCTCCCACCCTCTCCTTGCGGCGGCCCGGTGCTGAAGTGGTGCAGGCTGCCAACACCATGCTCCACCGCCCACAGGACACGATGCCCCGGTGTAGGTAGGAAGTTGTAGCAGGGGTGCACCTGCCGTAGGGGGGGGGGGGGTGTTGTACCTGTGCCGCCTGTTCTGGCGCTCCCTTCCCCCTGGTCCACTTGGTGCGGGAGATGGGCGCGCAGTGGTGGCTACGCGGTCGCTGGTGGGCTGGGGGAGGCGGGGAGCCCCCTGGTCGGATCGCAGCCTTTCTTCTCTCCCCTGTCCACCCTCTAGTCACTCCCATCCGTCGCTGCCTCTGTAATCCACTGTGTGTGTATCTGTGTGTGTGTGTCTGTATCAGTGGCTGTATGTGTGTGTATGTAAGGGAGAGTGTGTGTGTATCAGTGGCTGTGTGTGTGTGTGTGTGTGTGTGTATCGGTGGCTGTGTGTGTGTATAGGGGAGTGTGTGTGTGTATAGGGGAGAGTGTGTGTGTGTATCAGTGGGTGTGTGTGTGTGTGTTTATAGGGGAGTGTGTGTGTGTGTATCAGTGGCTGTGTGTGTATAGGGGAGTGTGTGTGTATCAATGGGTGTGTGTGTGTATAGGGGAGAGTGTGTGTATGTATCAGTGGCTGTGTGTGTTTATAGGGGTGTGTGTATAGGGGAGAGTGTGTATCAGTGGCTGTGTGTGTGTGTGTGTGTGTGTGTGTGTGTGTATAGGTTAGTGTGTGTGTATCAGTGGCTGTGTGTATGTGTGTGTGTGTGTATAGGGGAGAGTGTGTGTGTGTGTGTGTGTGTATGTATCAGTGGCTGTGTGTGTGTGTGTGTGTGTGTGTATCAGTGGCTGTGTGTGTGTATATATATATATATATATATATATATATATATATATATATATATCAGTGTGTGTGTGTGTGTGTGTGTGTGTGTGTATCAGTGGCTGTGTGTGTGTCTGTTCAGGTCTAGCTGTGTGGGTGTCTGTGTTGGTCTGTCTGTGTGTGTGTCTGTAGGTCAGTGACTGTGCGTCTGTGCAGGTCAGAGAGAGAATGGGGGGTGGGAGGGAAGAGAGAGAATAGAGGGGATTGGGAGAATATATGAAATATGTATGGACATTCATAACTGCTTTATTTTACCTATAGGCCAGTATAGGCGATAAAATGTTTAGTGGATCACCAAGGAGAAGTTGAAAAATAACCGGGTCACGGAAAAAAAAGTTTGGGAAACGCTGCTGTACTGTATGTATCTCATTTCCAAAGAGAGGGACCAGTTGTGACAGCAGGGACAGGATGGCAGAGGCAGAACTTGTGGCAGTTCTGACACCTAGTGGCCACAGAGAGTGCAGCGACAGTAATTGTGGACGGTTACTAGTCTGTCTTTGAATAGTTGTACATTGGATGTAATACATTCAAATATATGTTTATATCTGTAACGGGTATTCCCCCACCCACTCGCAGATAATACTGTGGAAGTGTAGGAACATGCAAAGTTACTCAGGTGTGGTGCATTACCTGTTGGCTCACAGGAGGGCTGAGCTTCCGCCTTGGGGAACCTGGGGTACATACATCTCATACATCTCTAGGTGCAACGCCTCCACCTGGGAGGGATCCCAACGGAGTGGGAGGAGGCCCTCACAGGAAACAACCACGCAAAGCGAATGAATGTAAAACAGGACTGACTTTACTGCATAGCAACATATATCAACACAAATCAACATGCGCCACGGCGGACGCTAACCACACTGGGTGTCACGGCGGACACTAACCACACCAGGCGTCACGGCGGACGCTACCACCCACAATGTGACCCCACCCTGTGTCCAGTAACCCCCACCCAAATGTCTCGTAATCTCAGAGTCAAATACCACTGTACATGTGTGTGTGTGACTGCGCAGCCACTATGTTTGGTGATAGGCCTGGTTGGTGCACGTGAGTTGCCGGTTACCTGCCCGGGCTCCAGCCACGGGTACCGCGATATCAATCCGCACGATCCGACGCCGTGCTCCACACCGCGTGGGTTGAAAGTCCAGCGCGAACAATGTCTCTCCTTGTGTTAGAGTCTTTGGTGGTGTTCTGAGCCCAGAACCCACCTCGCAGGGCCGCACGGCTTCCGCTCTTGTGTCCCTGACTACTTGATCAAATAATGGGGCAGTGTCCCTATCTAGGGCCTGTCCCTAAGCTCCACAAGCTATTAGGTGACTCAGGACCTAACTGGGACCTTGGGGGCTGCTGGCCTATGCAGAGGGTCACTGACCCCTGCACCCACCTCTTACCCCTAGCTGGTCCGGATCCTGAGTCCTGCGTAGCTGCAAAACCCCGCGAAATGTATCCCCTTGCTAGCAGGGGAATCTGGCCTTCTCATTGGCTCCCTGGCGTCAGGTGTCTCTGCCCCTAAGCACCCTGGGGGCTGGCAGCCTATTCTCGCGCATGCGCGAGCTATCCGGGGCCTCCCGCGCTAGCGGCCTCCTGCGCATGTGCGAGCTCACTGTCATGGCGGCGCCCTGCTCTGCTAGCCGCCGGGCCGGTGGCAACGCGATCGCGGCCTTAGCGACGGCCCGATCGCGTCCCCGGCAACCGGCCTGCTCGCCGCTCGCGTCCCTGGCAACCGGCCGCAACCACGCGCGCAACGGGGAAGAAGGGGTGAGTGCGCGAGGGGGACAAAGGAGGGGGTGAGTGCGCGAGGGGGACCTGGCTACATCCTCCCCCTGGTGAAACTCCAACGTCCCCGCTTGGACCACATAACTTACTACTATACACAACGTTATATAATAAAAATGCATCTGGTACGAATACAACTTAGCACATTGCATTAACTTTAAACAAGGTTACACAATTCTGTGAGCATCACAATCACGGATTGGATTTTGCTCCGAGACCACTGCTGAGCCTCATAATGGGGTGCCCCTATTTGATCATAGGTTACCCGAGTTGGAGGGTACCTCGCCCTTTGGCTCCTACGGAGTTGTTCTTCAGCAACTCCCTCTGGTGAGTAATAAGTACAGTCCTGAGGCTCAGCCTCTTCCCTTGAGGGGAGAAATGTCTCTGAACAGTCTCTGTTAGGCACAAAGCACGGGCTCTGTGGATCCAAAGGCTGGCCTGTTGGTGCCACCTTAGTAGGCATTGGCCTACGGGGCCCCTTACCCGTAGCTCCTCCGGGAGATGCCCCTTCTGTGGAATAGTCCCTTTGAGAGGGTCCCTCCATAGGGTCTTCAGGAGTTTCAGAGTGGGTCTCGTTATTTACAGTCTCTTGACCCACCTCTGATAGATCGGACTCACCGTTGAGCGGTGTGGCCTGTATTTCTTCTTCTTCGTCTCCCACTTGGGGGATAGGGAGGAGGTGATTACGATGCCAAACCTTTACCCGGCCGTCTGTGTCTTTAATGCGATAGACCGGGAGACCGGGCATCTGTGACTCTACCTCATATACGCCATCTCTCCATCGGTCTGCCAGTTTATGTTTTCCGGGGACTCCCAAATTACGAAGTAACACAGCGTCCCCAGGACGTAACTCTCGATACTTGACTTTGTTGTCGTATCGTCTCTTATTGCCAGCATTCAGTTTAGCTGTAGACTTCTCAGCCTGTTGGTAAGCTCGCTGCAAACTGTCCTTTAGCCTTTGCACATACTTGAAATGGGTAGCATTGTGTATCCCATCCGTTGAGACTCGAAGACGCACATCCACGGGAAGTCTTGCCTCCCGCCCAAACATGAGGAAGTACGGGGAGAACCCAGTGGACTCATGGCGAGTACAGTTGTACGCGTGTACCAACGTTTCTACGTGACGACTCCATTCTGTTTTCTGCGTTCCCTTCAGAGTTCCAAGCATGTCCAGCAGGGTTCTGTTGAATCGTTCGGGCAAGGCATCCCCTTCGGGGTGGTACGGCGTCGTCCGGGATTTGGCGACATTCAGCATTTTAAGTAATTCTCGGATTAGAGTACTCTCAAAATCTCGCCCTTGGTCAGAGTGGAGTCGGTTTGGAAGACCGTAATGGACGAAGAACTTTTCCCATAGCACTTTCGCGACCGTGATAGCCTTCTGGTCTTTTGTGGGGAAGGCCTGGGCATATCGGGTGTAATGGTCCGTGATGACCAGCACGTTACCGATACCTCGGCTATCAGGTTCGATACATAAAAAGTCCATACACACCAAGTCCATTGGACCAGAACTCTTCAGATGGGCCATAGGAGCTGCTCTGGTAGGCAACGTCTTGCGTTGAACACACCGAACACAACGGCGGCAGTGTTGTTCCACCGCTTCCCGCATCTTGGGCCAGAAGAACCGGTCTCGGACTAGCCCAAAAGTCTTCTCTACACCGAGATGCCCGTGTTCATCGTGTAGGGACTTCAACACCAGGTATTGTAAGTTCTTAGGTAGGACTAGTTGTCTCCTATCCGGGTGGTTGTGGTATTGCACCACCCGATAGAGCAAGTCATTGTCGATTTCAAATTTGTCCCATTCTCGCATGAGCAAGGCCACCAAGTCATTGGGCGCACGTTTCAGAAGGGCTGAGTTCCTCTTTTCAACGGCGTGCCTGATGATGCTAGCAACCGGATCTCGAATTTGGTAGTCTACCAGATCTTTCCACCGGAACACCTTGTCATGCGTGAGGTGCATCCCTTTTGGGTCGCAGTAGGCGGCGGGGACAGCCTGCGACTGGCATCCCAAGGAGTCGGCCACTCGTAACTCGGAGAAGGCCACTTGGTCATTAACTATGGCTGCAGTTTTACACATAGCCCGCACTCCGGGGCCGGGAAGTTCTTCCCATTCCTCGTCATCGGGGGTAGCGAGTAGTCCTGGCCTTCGGGAGAGGGCGTCCGCCCCAATATTCAATGGCCCCGGCTTATACTTCAAGGAGAAGCGGTAGTTACTGAGGGCGGCCTGCCATCTGTGGCCGGCTGCATCTAATTTGGCCGACGTATTGATGTACGTGAGGGGATTGTTATCCGTCCTTACCTCGAAGGTGACACCGTACAAGTAGTCGTGGAGCTTCTCGGTGATCGCCCACTTGAGAGCCAGAAACTCCAACTTGTGGACGGGGTATCTCTGCTCACTGGGTGTCAGACTGCGGCTGACGTAGGCTACAGGCCGAAGACCTTCGGGGTGCTTCTGATGCAGGACAGCACCCAGCCCATTGAGGCTGGCATCCACATGCAGGACATACGGTTGTTCTGGATCAGCATAGGCCAGCACTGGTGCTTCTGTCAGACTTTTCTTCAAGTTCAGGAAGGCCCGTTCACACTCAGGCGTCCACTTATCGCCAAACGGTTGCCGGGCCGACGTGGCCTTTCTCCCAATATCTTCAGGGTATATCTTTAGCAAATTGTTCAGGGGTTTAGCTCGACTAGAGTACCCCTCCACGAACCGACGGTAGTACCCGCAGAAACCGAGGAAGGACCGCAGTTCCGTGACATTATCGGGACGTGGCCAGTTCACCACAGCTTCTACCTTGGCTGGATCAGTAGCAATCCCCTGGGCAGACACGATGTGTCCCACGTAGGTCACCGAGGTGTGACAAAACCTACACTTGTCGAGTGATAGCTTCAACCCTTCTTGACCAAGACGATCTATCACCTTCAGCAGCCTCTCCTCGTGTTCTTCTAAGGTCCTCCCGAAGACAATAATGTCATCCAGGTAAACCAGACACTCCCGGGGAATCATGTCTCCGATAGTCTTTTCCATCAGTCTTTGGAACGTAGCAGGCGCCCCACATATACCTTGGGGCATACGGGTGAATTGATAGAATCCCAGGGGGCAGACGAAAGCTGTTTTTTCCTGGTCTTCCGGTGTCATGGGCACCTGATAGTATCCTGATCGGAGATCAAGAACGCTAAACCAGTGACTCCCATTCAGCGCATTCAGGATCTCTTCAATGCGCGGAAGGTTGTACTGATCCGGAATCGTGCGATTGTTCAGGGTTCGGTAGTCGATACACAGTCGCACGGACCCGTTCTTTTTCCGCACCACCACTATGGGCGACGCGTAAGGTCCTCGTGATTCCGTCACAATCCCAGCGGTTTCCATGTCTTGTATGGCGTTCCTCACATCGTCCACATCCCGAGGGGCAAGGCGACGAGAACGTTCCCGGAATGGAGTGGCATCACTCATCCGAATGGTATGTTGGGCACTGCGGCTGCACCCCACATCCATCTCGCTCGTGGAGAACACATGTCGTCGTTGCAGCAACTGGGTGGTCAACCGCTCCTTCCACTCTGTGGACAGCGTCGACTCACCGAAATTGAAGTCCAGATCGAGTATCCGCTCCTGCGCGGTCGCCGCCTTCACCTGAGGCGTGGCTCCCACCCGGCTGACCGGATATATGCATCCCAACTTCTGGTCGACATCAAACTCCATCGGAAAAGGGGAGAGATTCTGCACATACACGTGGCTTCGAATAGGGATCTTAGCTGTCCATTCCCTTACTTCGGGTAGTACTCTATAACCTCGCTGAACCTCTTCTTCTTCAGGCTCACTCTCCAGCGAGAACAGTTGGTCGTTCTGGTCTCGGTCAGGATAACAACACCAGACGGCCATCTTTTGCACTCCCCCTGGTAATATGGTCGTCAGTCCTCGTTGACGATTGTAGAGGTCCCCATGACGCTCCAAGGCATACACCCGATGGCACTCCTCTCGTAAGACGGGGTCTAGGAGCGAATCGGCCAGCGGCAGCTCGTTGGTCTCTTTCAAGTAAGCTCGAATTATAGCTTGCACTATGTCCGCATTGGTTCCCAAGATGATGGGGTATTTACAATGGTCGTGGGGCTCCGGGCATACCATGGCCGCTACCTGCATAGGGTGCTTCTTGCCGGTGTTCAGTTGGAGTATGTCCAGCTGGACCCTTGCAATCCCATCGATGGGGTAGTCTTCATTACTCAAGCCCCTAACCTTCATATGTTCGGCCGGCCTCAGCGGGCAGTGTTGAAGGTGCTGGTCATAGAACTGGCGATATATTATGGTCACTTGTGACCCGGTGTCCAATAGGGCCGAGGCGTATATCCCTTCTATTACCACGGGCACGATGGCCGCGGGGCCCACTTGACTGCAAGCTTCACCGGGGGAGGCGTCCTCACTGGGGCCAGCGTCAGCCGGAGAATCCGTGGTTCCCTGAGGGGTGTTCACCTCAGGCCCGACGGTCTGGGCTCGGCATACCATCGATCGGGCTGTGCTTCTTCGGTCGGGAGGTTTTTCTTCCGGTTGGTCCTCCTTCTCCGGACAATAGTACGAGATGTGGCCCTTCTTCCCGCAGTTGTAGCAAGATACCTCACGGCGGTCCGGACGACTCTTATACGTGGATGAGGACCGCTCAGAACTACGACTTTCCCGAACAGACGACTTGGGGGTCGTTTCCTCCTCTGGTGTGGAAGGTTTCTTACTCTTTGGGGTAGTTTTGGATTTCTTTGATTCATGGAAATGGCGCTGCACTTCATGGTCTCTTATGTAGTCCATTAGTTCCCCGTACTTAGGGGATACTGCTGCGATCGGGGCGGCCCGCATCATTATAGCTATGTTGTGATCAGGCAACGACCCCTTGAGTAGCTGTCTGAACCGGTATCGGTCTGCTTCGGCCGCGGAAATGATATGCTTGTCCAGGAGGGTGCCCAGGGACAGCTGTAGGTCACAAACGAAGGCAGATAAATCTTGTCCTTCACGTTGTCGGAGGGCTTTGAATTGAGCCAGTAGCTCATCTTCGTCGTCTTTTCTGGCAAAGGATTTAATTAGCATTTCCACTAGTTCCTGGGCAGTAACTTCTCCTTCCACGCTCCGGTGCGCTCGCACTAACCGAGCGGCGGGGCCTCGGAGGCACTCGACCAGTCTTTGTCTCTTGCTGGCTTCAGAACACGACCACTCCTCTATGATTTGAAGCGTATGGTCCCTCCATGCCTCGATCCCCTCTTCTCCGGTGGGCGTCGGCAGAATCCCAGAGAAGGCCTTGAGTTTCCGGTAGTTCTGTGCTTGCGTCGAAATGGTTACAGCTTCTGCTAGTTGGGAGACTATCGTGTTCACGTCAAGATTCCCACTAAGGGCCTGACTACGGCTCCCCGTTCCTATGCTAGGCATGGTTGGGGTCCCGCCAGACCGTTGATCAGGGTTGGGTGGGATGAGCGGGCTCCGTGCCCAGCTGGCGGTACCTCCTAATCCGCTTGGGGTGAAAGAGACCCTAGGGGGGTCCACTCGGTGAGGCGTACTGGTCACTCGTTGGCTCGGGTGTAATCCAGTACTAGTGGACGCTTCTTCAGGAGATTGAGAGTCAGCGTAGATCATGCGGCAGTCCTCTGCGGAGGGCTCGGGTAGGTTTAATACCTGGGGGGCCGTTTCTAAGCATATGTCACTCATGGTGTACAGGAGACAGGTGATCCCCTGGGCAGCAATATCCAGTTTATAGTCTATCACCCGGGCGGTGGCCAACCCCGGGCAACTTCTTACTTGTGTGCGCACTGTAGATAATTCTGTATCCATTGCTACCCCGGTCACTGCAACCGCACGTCTTGGGGATACTTGGTGCACTAAGGCCCAGGCATGGACATCCTGCGGTGACGGCACGGACATGATAAAAATATGAATCGGGCAATTTAGAAAAAAAATTGGAACAGGGCACCCCAGGACTCAATCTCAGCAGCGCCTCCAAATGTAACGGGTATTCCCCCACCCACTCGCAGATAATACTGTGGAAGTGTAGGAACATGCAAAGTTACTCAGGTGTGGTGCATTACCTGTTGGCTCACAGGAGGGCTGAGCTTCCGCCTTGGGGAACCTGGGGTACATACATCTCATACATCTCTAGGTGCAACGCCTCCACCTGGGAGGGATCCCAACGGAGTGGGAGGAGGCCCTCACAGGAAACAACCACGCAAAGCGAATGAATGTAAAACAGGACTGACTTTACTGCATAGCAACATATATCAACACAAATCAACATGCGCCACGGCGGACGCTAACCACACTGGGTGTCACGGCGGACACTAACCACACCAGGCGTCACGGCGGACGCTACCACCCACAATGTGACCCCACCCTGTGTCCAGTAACCCCCACCCAAATGTCTCGTAATCTCAGAGTCAAATACCACTGTACATGTGTGTGTGTGACTGCGCAGCCACTATGTTTGGTGATAGGCCTGGTTGGTGCACGTGAGTTGCCGGTTACCTGCCCGGGCTCCAGCCACGGGTACCGCGATATCAATCCGCACGATCCGACGCCGTGCTCCACACCGCGTGGGTTGAAAGTCCAGCGCGAACAATGTCTCTCCTTGTGTTAGAGTCTTTGGTGGTGTTCTGAGCCCAGAACCCACCTCGCAGGGCCGCACGGCTTCCGCTCTTGTGTCCCTGACTACTTGATCAAATAATGGGGCAGTGTCCCTATCTAGGGCCTGTCCCTAAGCTCCACAAGCTATTAGGTGACTCAGGACCTAACTGGGACCTTGGGGGCTGCTGGCCTATGCAGAGGGTCACTGACCCCTGCACCCACCTCTTACCCCTAGCTGGTCCGGATCCTGAGTCCTGCGTAGCTGCAAAACCCCGCGAAATGTATCCCCTTGCTAGCAGGGGAATCTGGCCTTCTCATTGGCTCCCTGGCGTCAGGTGTCTCTGCCCCTAAGCACCCTGGGGGCTGGCAGCCTATTCTCGCGCATGCGCGAGCTATCCGGGGCCTCCCGCGCTAGCGGCCTCCTGCGCATGTGCGAGCTCACTGTCATGGCGGCGCCCTGCTCTGCTAGCCGCCGGGCCGGTGGCAACGCGATCGCGGCCTTAGCGACGGCCCGATCGCGTCCCCGGCAACCGGCCTGCTCGCCGCTCGCGTCCCTGGCAACCGGCCGCAACCACGCGCGCAACGGGGAAGAAGGGGTGAGTGCGCGAGGGGGACAAAGGAGGGGGTGAGTGCGCGAGGGGGACCTGGCTACATATCCAATATATAACTATGCAGAGACATAATTGCCTCAGAATAGTTGTATATTGGATGTAAAGAAATATTTGAATGTATTAATGTGTCATGGAACAAGAATCACATTTCTGTTTGACCCCCCTTCTGCTTGTCAGCTCCTTAAGTTCAGCTGCAGGCATTTGTCACACACACACACACACACACACACACACACACACACACACACACACACACACACACACACACACACACACACACACACACACACACACACACACACACACACACACACACACACACACACACACACACACACACACACCGTGCCTGTGTGATGTATCAATATGTTGCCCTTTCTGCCTGTGAGCAGGTAGCCAGTGAGTTGCTACAGGTACTCCTGACGAAGCTGTTGCGAAACGCGTAGAGTTAGAGAGATTCTGCGCCTGGAAGGACTGGCAAAGACTGGCAATCCACTGCTGATATCACTCCCATTTTGGCTTCCCGCCCTCACCTATGACGCGAAACCGGAAGTGACGTGACGCGAAACCGGAAGTGACGCGACGGCACAGACTGGCATTGAACTACACTGTGAGGGGAAAGTGAAGCACCGAACAGCAGCCTGCTTCTATCGGCGGTTCTCTCCACCACCCAACTTTATTATGGAAAATGTGAGTTTCCTGACTACCTGTGCATAATACATTTGTATAGTTCATACTATTTGCACTATTTGTGATTTTCTTTATTTTCATATCATCCACTTCACTGAGAGGATACAGACTCCAGTAACATAAAGGGCTCCAGTCAGAGAGAGAAGGATCTCTGACATGCAGTGATTTTATACGTTCTTTGTGAGTTCATTTCTTATGTTTTACATCATTTAAAGCAGTGAATTACCATCTGCACTATATATATCTATATCTTTTCACATATCACGAGATCCAGCGCTCCTCCTCAACCCCAAGAAAAGAAATACTTCACATCCTGGGATTAGGAACGATCCCAAAAGAGGAAGTTGAGCTGCTGTTGTACACTGGTTTTAATTTATTTTATTTAACACTATATGGTGATAGGTTTATTGTGTGTACTTAAGGTGTGTCACTTATCACACTAATTACTATATTGTTTAGGAAGCACCCAGTCCATCCACTTCCCCCACTCCCCCACTCACTGTTGCTACAGAAACCTCTGAGATTCTTCTCAGAATGGGCTATTCTGCCCTCCCCCCGGTTTGTTTACAGATAGTCTGTCCCAAGACTATTCCCTTTACCCACATTCCCCCTCACTTCCTTTTCCACATTGGAGACCGTGAGTACAGCACCCATCTCTGTTACACCCCCATGGCAAGGCCCATTCTTTTCACCTGCCCTTAATTACGAAGCACCTATAGAGAAGCACTCTCACAACACCATTACATCCACAAGTGCCTGTATATACTGCTCCTTTTCTAATAAAGTGAAGAAAATATACAGGACTTGTTGTGCTTTGGAAAGAGGGCTGAGTTGAAGCTATCTGGGTTCATTCATACCCTAGACATGACCCTGGGTCCAGAATATAATGTGATCTCAATTTGTATAGATAAAACATTGAAAAGGCACTTAAAGAATGAATGAGTACATTTTATTAGAATGAAAGTCAGCAAAGTATATTTATAAAATATATATATTTATAAAATATATATATTTATAAAAAAAAAATATATATATATATAAAATCAAAAAATAAATAGATGATACCGTTCTGTGGCTAACGAAATGCTTTTATTTGTGCGAGCTTTCGAGATACACTGATCTCTTCTTCCGGCGATGTTACAATGAATGAAGCAAGCAAAAGGTATACTATAAACAGTTTCTCTTGGAATGTTATCTGTGCTGGTCCTTCCCCCCGGTGTGGATGTGTTTTATGGCTAGAGGTGTCAAAAGGTTCCTGAAAGCAAGTGAAGAAAGAGTGTGTATGTGTATCAGTGTGAATAAAAATGAATGGAGAGCCCACAGTGTATACAGTGCTTTACACAAGGTGTGTGTGGAGTGAGAGGGATATAAATGGTGTGGGTGGGTGTGGAAATGTGAGAGTTTGTAGCCCAACTAAAAGTGTGTGTGGATACTTTGTGGTCCCTAGTGGTGTATAAGGATGGAAAAACAAGGAGTATTAGTATGTGTGAGAGACAGTTGTGTGTGCATACATATAGCACAGTATGTACAGACATGGCCTTTAGCGCTCATGGGAAGAGAGTTCACTTGTGTCCGTAATGACTCATAAAATTTCGATCTCTGTTTAGGCCACTGCTAAGTGTCCCGAACAGTTGCATAAATTTGTATTCATGCAACCGTCTCTCTTTTGGTGTATATATATATATATACATACTTACTTGAGGGAAAGAGGAGTCTGACATCACCCCAGAGGAAGCTATAATAGCGAAATGCGTAGGCTTAATCCCTGGACGATTTAACACCAAGGACGGTAGAACAGCTAAGGCTGACGTTCCAGACGTCTCTACGAGGAGAGATGGAACCAGGAAAACTTTATCCATGACACAGCATACCCCAGTAACTCTCCCTCTACTCACTGCCTCTCTTTCTCCTGCTCTCCTCCTCTATCCCTCACACCTTCTTCTTCCCTGCTCTGGACTTTATCCATTACACAGCTTTCCCTCAGTAACTCCCCCTCTACTCACTGCCTCTCTTTTTTCCTGCTCTCCTCCTCTATCCCTCACACCTTCTTCTTCCCTGCTCTGGACTTTATCCATTACACAGCTTTCCCCCAGTAACTCCCCCTCTACTCACTGCCTCTCTTTTTCCTACTCGCCTCCTCTAACCCTCACACCTTCTTCTCACCTGCTCTGGACTTTATCCATTACACAGCATTCCCTCAGTAACTCCCCCTCTACTCACTGCCTCTCTTTTTCTTGCTCTCCTCCTCTAACCCTCACACCTTCTTCTTCTTCTCACCTGCTCTGGACTTTATCCATTACACAGCATTCCCTCAGTAACTCCCCCTCTACTCACTGCCTCTCTTTTTCCTGCCCTCCTCCTCTAACCCTCACACCTTCTTCTCACCGGCTCTGGACTTTATCCATGACTGCGCTTCCCCCTAAAGTAGCTCCCACTCATCTCTCTGCTCTGGACAGGAGGCGTGAAGCCAGAGCACAGCAAGGAGCGTCGCCCACACTGACACATCAACGCTCTGGGGAGGAGGAAGAGAAAATGTTTAGCAAAGAGAGGAATTCTTATTTATATAATTACGGTTCATATTAAACAGGCTGGAAACGCAGATACCTCATTCTACATGTTCAAATATATAATTAATATATAATATTAACATTAAATTAGCAATATATTAATTACAGGCTTATTAATTATTTGAATGATATTGGAAATGGAATTTCCTATTTTTCTGTTACATTAAATGTAATGTCAACAATAACATAAAAACGTACACACTAATTTGATTCCAAAAGGGAGCCCTTCAGATTAGTTAGGGGACTATACAACCCAGTGCCGTCTTAACGCATGGGCACGCTGGGCAGTTACCCGGGGGCCCCATGCTAATCTATGCACAGACCAGAATTTAACACTAATTTTCTGATCACCCTCCTCAACATTCAAGTCTCCCGCTAACTCGGTAGAAGGAGAAAAATGACGACTTGTAGCGGAGAGTTGGCAGGGCCCAGATCGCTGCTTGGCCCAGGGTGCCTGTAATGCTATTAAGACGGCCCTGATACAACCTACTGGAGAAACACTGGGTTACAGTGCCAAAGAAACATGATAAAGTTACATGGATACAGCGAAGACAGAGAGTCCAACCTAATTAGCAAGGGAGCCATGATCTCCACACTACTAATGTGAGAGAGAACAAAATTATGGACTTAGGGAAACCAACTAACCAAGGTAAAACGTAGCTACTATTGCCAGTTATTTCAGAGTCTGTGCGCATGCGCAGTCGCACGGGCATCGGGCTAGAGTCTTCAAGTCTCAGCGCATGCTCACTATGCCGATTCATATATAGCAATGTTTGTTCTAAGTGCCCACGCATGCGCAATACGTTTTACCTTGGTTAGTTGGTTTCCCTAAGTCCACGCGCATGCGCATTGGACTCTAATTTTGCCGATCAATGCCACGCTACTTTAGAAGCTAAAATAACGCTCGATTTACCACATGACTTTAATACTGTGGTTGTTGAATGTGTAGCAACTAATTTAGATCATTCATACAGCGTTTGTGTAGTTTGATGTGGTTTAGTTTGGGAACTGACACACTGCGCATGTGCAACAGCTGGCAATCATTAAAATTATAATCAAGGTACTGTTTGGGTATAAAAGGGCTCAGTCCTCCTTCCCCCAGAAAATTTGTCCCTGAGGATGCTCCTTTGCTGGAGGGAAACGCGCGTTGGACGCGCAATGTTGTCAGTCTCCTACTTGGAGCTGTTTTTATGTAGTGCTCTGTAGTCTCCTGGCTCTATCTATGCAGACCTAATATTGGATATTTCTACCAACAGTCAGTGAACTAGCTTTCCTGCTCTTTATGTGGAGTGTGCTGTACAGTGATTCACTGACCAAAATGCTGTGAGCATTAGCTTCACTATGCTGTGAATCATTCTCCTCCATTACCACACTATCAGCTGCAATATTATATTCACTGGATGGTAATACACCATTAACTATTATCCTTAAGTGCCCTGTGGTTCACATGTTTAAGCAGGACTGCTGAATCTCTACTACACAATCACTCACTGAGTAGGTTACTTTTATATATATTTACTTGGTCCCATAGGTGCCTCAGAGGGGTTTATACCCTGACTATTAGCATCCTCTGTCCTGTAATCTCAACTACAATAAGTTGCTTGAGACTATTCCAACGCACATTTATTGACACGGATGCTTGGTACTGTTAATTTAATTTATTTTTAATTCACAATACACGGCGTTTTGGTAACATATGTTTTATGTAAATCTATTAAAAGTTAAATTTTAGATAATGTAGGAGTGCAGTGTAGCCTGGAGCTCCCGTGGCTCCTGGAGACCCCCCTCCCCTTGGGCAGCTCGGTCGCGGGTGCCGACAGACCCGACGGCTGCTTCCAAGGGTGGGGGCTGGAGCAGGGAGCAGCGCGGATTCTCCTGCCTGCGGCCGGTTGCCGGGGACGCGATCGGGCGGTTGCTAAGGCCGCGATCGCGTCTCTAAGGTCCCGGCGGCCGGACACACAGGGCGCCGCCATTGAGAACTCTGTTGCGCATGCGCAGGGACGCGTAGGCGCAGGGAAAGCCCCCGAGACAGGGATAGCTCACGCGAGAGCTGAGGGAAGGTCGAGGCAGCCCGGGAAAGCTTGCGCAAGCGCAGTGAAGGTAGGGAAAAGCCCGCGAACCCTTAGCCTACCAGGGAAGGCTCTGAGCTGGGACTACATATCCCAAGAGCCTTTGCGAGCCCCATGTGACACCAGGGAGCCAATAGGGCTTAGGAGACCCCTGGGAAAAGAGATACATTTGGCGGGCTTGGAGCACGTTAAGTCAGTCAGAGACCGGAGCAGCCCAGGGAAGGAGGTAGGGTACAGGAGTCAGGGACTCCCTGTACTAGGCCAGCACCCCCAGGGCCCGAGATAGCTCAGCTCCCCAGTAAGGTGAGTGTTGCCAGGGACAGCCCTCAGGTTAGGGACCCTGCCACTTACATTAGTGGGAGCTGGGAAAGAAAGGTTACAGAGAGTTGGAGTCAGGGAGCTGTGAGGGAAGGAAGGGTGCGGGGAGCGAGTGCAGCTCCTGCCCCATATAGGTACCCACACCCCAGGTAGGCCCCAACTCCCCACTAGGTTAGTGGGTAAGTGCTGAGGGAGGCCCAAGATAGGGACGCTGCCCTTAGTGTTAGTGCTGTGAGGTCTGACAGGCAGGCACCTTGTTGCGCAGCACGTTGGCTGCCAGATCCAGTGAGCTACAGCTTGCTGCTGTAGGCGCTGGGACTAGTTAAATAGTAGTGAGGCGAGGGACTTGGGTAGTTAGGGGAGTGGGATAGGTCATTACCCCTGCAGGCCTATAGGAGTTCCCCAAGCCACTACAGGTTGCTGTACTACAGGGACAGGCCCTAGGTTAGGGTTCCTGTCACGTTAGTACCACTTAGATAGATAGGGACACAGCGGCTGCTGCTGTTCCTGTGGAGCGGTTGGACCCACGTTGGGGTCCACAGAGACGATTCCAGAGTGGGACCGCCCTAGCGGTCCGCACGTGCAAGGAGTTCGGTTGGAGGATCAGACGGATTCATCACACGTCTGACCCTTTGAGAAGATTGTTGCTGACCCGAGCACCGGAGTGCTCGGCAGGTATTATACCATCACATGTGCACCAACGGGCCCTTAGTGTAACTGTGACTGCGCAGTCACCCACGACCTCCGTAGGAGTACGGGACCTTGGGTGTGGGGGATTACAGGACACTGGGTGGGAACACCAGACATTGGGCCTGAGGTGATAAGGTTAACAGGTTATGATGTTATGTAAATGTGACGATATTCTCCATGCATGTTAGTAAAGTCATATAGTTAATATACATGCTGTCTACGTGATTATTATTGTGATTGTCCTGCGAGGAACCACTCCCCCTCTGGTGGGAGCCATCGCAGGTGGAGGCGCTGTACCGAGAAGATGTTGTAAGTGATCACCCCTAGTATAATTACCCCAGGTTCCCCGTGGCGGAAGCTCAGCCCTCCTGTGAGCCAACAGGTTATGCACCACACCTGAGTAACAAAATATGTTTCCTGCACCCACACAGTAGAATCTGCGATTGGGTGGGGGAATACCCGTTACAGCAGTATAGTGAATTCTTTTAGGAGGCACATCCATTTTGTGTTCTCCTTCCCCCCCTTTTTCTGATTCACTTTTCAGTTCACAGTTTGCACCCACATTTTTGATTACCATAATTATTCACTTATTACTTTCTTCAATTGGTGTGGTTTTGTGATCACTCCCTAACCCTCGCGTTCCCTCTTGTGAGTGATGGAAGTAAGGTGGTGACGCATGGCCTGTGTAAGCCTATCAGGGATAGGTACAGTATAGTCCATGAGCCCGCCCCTTCTTGTGTCTTCCAAGTGGGTGTAGAAAAGTTAGTCAGTCTGCTTCCTGCTCCGGTAAAGAGAGGAAGAGAGATCTATGAGTCTCTCAGTCTTTGGACTGAGGGATCATCAGGCTCAGCCACCAAGGCCTGCAAGACCATGGCCTTCACCATCTAGAGGTCTGGGACCTCCAAGACTCTGCACCACTGTAGGGAGAACTGCAGTGGAATTCTATGTATGCCAATAAAGACCCTTGTTCTACTATACACTCCTGTCTAAGTATCAGTCCTTGGGCAGGAGGGAGAAGAATGCAGTACTGGGGGCTGATTTCTGACAAACCTGGAACCCACTGCGGCTGGAGGCGCTGAGCACCAGTGAAAGAACTGCAGAACAAGAACCCAATCCTGTCCTGGTCTCCATTACAACGCAGACAGCTCTGATCTCCTGATCCAAACAGGTAGTGCACCACACTCACAGGTAGCATAGGCTGTGTAATCTCCCAGAGGGGGGTGGAAACAGTGCTACATAAATTAGGGATGGTACAATCCAACCTGAGACCTTAGTGGACCCATGTGAAGGGATCTCATGTGCTTGTTGCTTCTGGGATTATGGGTCATTTTCTTGTTTTTCTAGTTAGAGGAAGTATCCCAGTGAAGGGCCCTATAGACACATCCAGGAACCGGCCACCTGCCATGGCAGAACAGTGGGTTCTTTGTCACAGGTACTCAGTAAGGCGACCTGGAGGAGTTGCTGGGGAATTATTTCGGGAAGGCTCTAGTTCTGTTCCCAGGGCGGATTGCTTGGGAAATAGATTGCCCCTGCTCACAAGTCTCATGGTTGAGGAAACCCCGGTTCATATGTGTCTGAGCTGTAACAAGAAGCTGCCCTCTGTAACTGCCTGAAAACCAGTCCTGTTATACGTTCTATTTGGACTGTTCAAATGAACTAAAAGAAATGTTCCCTTTGCCCTCCATCTCTATTATTGCTCAGCGTACCAGCCCTGCACGGATTCCAGCACCCGGAGAGACAAAGTTAAACTTTGTGTATACTTTGTGGGGTGAGCTACTAACTTATTAGCGAAACGCAACCCGAACTACATACATGAACCTTATCCTGGGAGTACCCCTATAGCCCCACCCCCTCCCAAAACTGCCCACAGTTTTCAATTTGTCCCAGTATCTGAAGAGGAGATTACACAGGCGCTCCTCAAATTAAAACTAAGCAGCCAATGTGGACCCGACTTACTACAATGTAAGTTCCTACGACTTGGTGCCCCAGCCATTGCCAAACCAGTTGCTTCCATAGTCAACTCTATCCGGTCTGCTGGCCATATCCCTAAGGCTGCGCTTATAGTGCCGGCGACGGTGACGTCAGGCTACAGTCGCTGGGAAAATCAAATAGAGATTACTCCCAGCGATCGCGACCAAGCCGTCGCTCCGTCGCGCCATCACGTCGCGCTTACTATAAACGCACGTGACAGCAGCAATGTATTTGTTTTGACACGGCGTCGCTGTTGCCGGCACTATAAGTGCAGCCTTAGACCTGGAAAACTGCCAGAATTGTCCCAATCTTCAAAAGTGGGGACAAAAACACTGTCTCAAGCTACAGGCCAATCTCTCTTCTCCCAATCCTATCCAAAGTCATGGAAAAATGTGTCCACTCCCAATTAAGCGATTTCTATACCAAGACAAATTTCCCTAGCCAATTCCAGTCTGGGTTTCGTCCCAAACACTGCACCGTAACTACCCTGCTAAAAGTTTGCAATGAAATCCAGTGTGGAATGGAACGGGGACAACTCACTGGTGCAATATTCCTAGATTTTGCAAAGGCTTTTGATACTGTTGATCATGCTATCCTGCTTAACAAACCCCAGAGCTCTGGAATAGGGAAGCATTCATTAAACTGGTTTCAGTCCTACCGATCAGTGTGTCCATCTCAGGCTCTAATTCCAACCCCCTGGATATCACCTGTGGCGTCCCGCAAGGCTCTGTTCTGGGGCCCCTACTCTTCTCAGTGTTCATCAATGATTTTCCCACAGCTTGTAAGGAAGCTTCAATACACATGTATGCAGATGACACAATCCTATATGCACACAGCCATAGCCTCTCCGACCTTCAACACACAATTCAATCTGACTTTTTGAGACTTGAAAATTGGATTTTCCAAAACAAACTTTTTAAACACTGACACGTCTGTAACAATGGTATTTGGGACCAAGGCTACATTTCTAAAGCTTCCAATAATGGAGCTACAGATCAGAACCAACTCTAATACTATCATAGCCCCTGTTACTAGTTTCAAATATTTGGGCTTATGGTTTGACTCCCATTTAACATTTGGGTTGCACATTGATACCCTGACATCCAAAACCTATGCCAAACTAGGGGTACTTTACAGGAACAAATCCTCCCTACTGTAAGTCTGCTGGTCAGAAAGCGTATCATACAGCAGATGCTGATGCCAATTATAGACTATGGGAACATAGTATACGGCTCGGGACCCCAAACCCACCTTAGCAAACTTGATACCCTCTACAATTCAATATGCCGTTTTGTTCTCCAATGCAACTAAAACACACATCACTGCAAAATGCTCAAAGAACTAGATTGGTCATCACTCGAGTCTAGGCGCAAAGTTAATCTTTCCTGTCTTGCCTTTAAAGTCTTTATGGGCAAGTTACCCAGCTACCTGAACAAGCTCCTCACCCCTACCACATGCAGCACCTATCACCTGAGATCTGACTCCAAAAGTCTGTTCATGGTCCCAAGGCTCAACAAAGTATCCGGCCGCTCCTCCTTCTGTTTCTGTGCACCCCAAAACTGGGACAGTTTACCGGAGACTTTTTAATCTGGTCTGTAACTGTTACATACGCCTATAATATATATTATCTCTAACTGTGCATGCAATGTCTTGTATATAATGTATAACCCTTTTCACTTATGTAACTGTATTTGTAACCTTGTATTTGTCATTGTAACTCTGTGTCCAGGACATACGTGAAAACGAGCGGTAACTCTCAATGTATTACTTCCTGGTAAAATATTTTATAAATAAATAAATTAAGTAAAAGACTGCAGAGCATTACCTACCCGACACACACACACACCTACAACGACAAACACACAGACACACACCTACACCGACACACACACCTACACCGACACACCTACACCAACACACACACACCTACACCGACACACCTACACCGACACACACACACACACGGACACACACACACACACAGACACACACAGACACACACACACAACTACACCGACACACACACACCTACACCGACACACACACACAGAAACCTAGTGGTGTGGTCGCTTTTCTATTGGACGGGGGAAGAGGTGTTACATGTGTGGGAGAGAGGCAGAAGAGAGAGACATACTGTACATATTTGCACAAACACACACACCGACCGACGCATACGACACACACACCGACACACACACACACACCGACACACACAAACCAACACACACACACCATTAGACAAACACACAGACACACACCGAAAGACACACACACAGACACACACACACACACAGACACACGCACACAGACACACACACACCAACACACACACACCGACAAACACACACACACACACACACACACTGATACACACACCCAGAAACCTAGTGGTGTGGTCCCTCTTCTATTGGCTGTGGGAAGACGTGTTACATGTGTGAGAGGCAGGGGAGATATTCTGTATGTAGCATTGTACCCTCCCTTGCCTCCACCCTGACAGTGGTCCCATCGTGTGGGAGGGTTTAGTGAGCTGTGTCGGCCATGTTGTGGTTGGCGCAGCTACGTACATATGGAAATTGTGTAAGGCAGCGCCCATCCTGAGGTTGGCGCTGTAGGAAGAGGAGGTCCTGTTGTTCAATATTCCCTCCGTGGACTGGAGGTGGCGTGCTCATTCCTGACGGAGCCGGCGAAGGGAGAGGTAGTGTCCAGGGATCTAGTCAAGCCCCCCTGGACTAGGCCAGACCCGTTCCCCGTAGGCCCCAGGTAGTTTCCCTTAAACGATAGTGGATGTATTGTAGGGCCGGGCCATAGCAAGGGATTTGCCCCCCTTAGTATACGGACGACTCCGCGGAGCAGACGGAAGCTCAGCGGAGGATTTCCCAGGACTGGCGTAATCGACCCCGCGGTACTACCAGACGTAAAGCGAGAAGGGGATTGTGTCGGAGGCTCCGCATCGTGGGACCACGCTGGCAGCCTGTCTACACATCCCCTGGTGTACAGGCATACCCCGCTTTAAGGACACTCACTTTAAGTACACTCGCAAGTAAGGACCTACTTTATCGTCCAATAGGCAAACGGCAGCTCGCGCATGCGCCTGTCAGCACGTCCTGAACAGCAATACCAGCTCCCTATCTGTACCGAAGCTGTGCGCAAGCGGGGAGACTATAGAGCCTGTTACACATGCGTTATTTACATTGGTTATGCACATATATAACGATTGCAGTACAGCACATGCATCAATAAGTGGGAAAAGGTAGTGCTTCACTTTAAGTACATTTTCACTTTACATACATGCGCCGGTCCCATTGCGTACCAGGAAGGTACCACCACCACACCGGGAGGGTAGCGCTGCCCTTGCATATATTTGGGTGGGACTGTTCTGTGGATATCGGGTTCTGGGTGCCCAGGGCACCCTCAGTACTTTGGGGAATACTGCTACTGTATTGTCATAATCTACATTGTGTATGTTGTGTTATCAGGAGACTATGGGACCATAGTAAATCGGTTGTACATAATTCTTAGACTGTGGTTATTGGAGATATACCAAATAGGTATACCAGTTCCCGTGAGGGGCTATCCCGCCAACGTAGGGATCCTCACGGATGGAGGCACTGCACCAGCCACCCCAGGCCACCCAAGCGCGGAGGCTTAGGCCCCCCTGTAAGCCAAACAGGTAGCACAATGACACACATAGCACGCATATCTCCCTGAGGAGGAGGGAAAGGGTGTTACATGTACATATATGCACAAACACACACACACCGACACACACACACCGACACACACACACACACACACACACACACACACACACCGACACACACACACACCGAAACACACACACACCGACACACCGACACACACACACACACACACACACACACACACACACACACACACACACACCGACACACACACACACCGACACACACACACACATGGACACACGGACACACGGACACACACACGGACACACACACACACTACTGAGAGTGCCGTCCTCTTTGTGTTCTCCTTTACATCAGCTTCCTTTGCTGGCATCGCCGGCTCCAACATCTGTTTCTCAATTTGTTTAATACACTCCTCCATTTATTGATTTTGTTTCACATAACAGAGTGCAGCAATGCTGTAATTCAGCTTTGTAACTCCCGGGAGGACAGATTCTGCAGTGTGTGCAAACCCAATAACTGCTCCTTTCTCTGAGGCTGACGATACAATCTTATCCAGAGATGCTGAGAAACTTGCCATTCAAAAAGATAGACCGGCAAATGACAATGGGACATAAGAAGAAAGAGGTGGATTTGTACTTGGATGGTTGATTCCCAGAAGATTTAGACTAAAGAATCAGGTTAGATGAAGCCTTTGCAAAAATGGGGTCATATGCTATATAAATGTAAATGAGATCTAATGCTCTCCGTTATTGAGCAAGCTGGATGGGATCAGCACAAAGATTGTATTTATATTTCTACCTGAGAAATAAAACACCAAAATACCTTAAAATCTGATCAAACAACTGAGTAGCTCCTTACAAATTTACCTGCAAAGCCTACATTTTAAGTCTCAAGAAAGACAAGAATAAACAGGACAGGCAGGATTATAGGACCATCATATCTACAGCTGGCTTCAGAGATTAGATTCTTATAACCGGAGACCTGACTATTGGGGCTTTCAACGCAGACGTAGAGGGATTCCCCAGGCAGACTTTGACAACTACAATACTTCTGCTGCATCACTATGACTTAGTCTTGCTACCAACTCTAACCACCTACTGCTACCTGCCACCTAGTCAACCACTAACCATTTTTTAGAAGAACCAGGACATTTTCTATGCACACGGCAGAAATACAAAGCATTAAGAAACTGAACAGGAGGAGAAGCACAGGGTCACCAAGAGTGCGGGACAGCCTGGACTGTTGTCCAGGGCCAAAGAATCAGAGGGCCCAGGCCTCCCTGCTAGCGACCCTAACATGAAGGGCCCAGATGTTCCTACCTCTGCTAGCAGCCCCACTGGCAGGCCACTCTGCAGACCCCCATCTGGCCTATCCGTGGCTCCCAGCCACCTTCTTTTACACTAAGCTGCCCCCTCAGCTGCAGTCTTATCTGTCCCCACGAATAGAACAGTGTACTGGTGCATCACCATAAATAGTCCATGGATATTCAATTAGTTCCAATAGTAGATCCCAACTTCAGGACATAGAGTATAATCACATATCATCTCCGGGTGAAAGACTAGAGGCCTGGTGGTGCCCACGCGGGTACCCCAAAATAGGTCTCCTAATGAAGTGCATTCAACCTCGAGGAACAACTCAAATAAGTCCAGCAATGGATGGTAAAAATATATATTGGGCTGCAGCCCTTTACCTTCCTATCTGGTGTCCTTGGTTAGTGGATCAATTCCAGCGTGCCGTCCTCTGAAGATAGTCACAAGCAGCAAGAGATGAAGAGGAGCACAGCAGCGATTCCCAGCAGCTTCCAGCTAGTGTAGCGCCAAAAAATGAGGGTAACTCCAATTGGGGATAAGTTATAAAAATATTATTTTATTGGTCAGTAGATAAAAATACAATGGGAGGAACGCACCTATGCGTTTCGTCCGTAAAGGACCTTGAGAAAGTCCTTTACGGACGAAACGCATAGGTGCGTTCCTCCCATTGTATTTTTATCTGTCCCCACGCCCACAGCTATTTCCCCTCCCCCAGGCTCATACCTCCTCTCTCCTCCCTCCTCAGTCCCATACCTATCCCCTCAAGATCCACACCTTTCTCTCCCGACCAGGCCCATAATTCCTTCTCCACACCCCACAGGCCCATAACTTATTCTCCCCACTCCCCCCACCAGGCACATAACTCCTTCTCCCTCATCGCACAGGCCAATATTTCTTCTCCCATCATCTCCCACAGGGACATACCTTCCTCTCCCCTCCCAGACTCTTCTTCTCTGCTCCCCCCAGGCCTATACCTTCTCCTTCCCCCATTCAGTCCTATACCTCCTTATCCCCCCCTTCCCTGGTCCATACCTCCTCCCCCCTGTTGCCCATACCTCCCTCTCCCACCCCAGGCTCATACCTCCTTTCCCCCTCGCCCAGGCCCATACCTTCTTCTCCCACCCGGGCCCATACTTCATCTCCCCCCCAGACCCATACCTTCCTCTTCCACCTCAGGCTCATACTTCCTCCCCCCCACCCCAGGCCCATACCTTCTTCCACGCCAGGCTCATAACTCTTTCACTCTCCCCCAGGCCCATACCTCCTTTCCTCTCCCCCAGACCTATACGTCCTTCCCTCTCCCTCAGGCCCATACCTTGCTTCCCTCTCCCCAAGGCCAAATGTATCCTTTCCCTAATGCCGGCAATGCTGCAGCCCTATTGGCTCTGCTTGGGCAAATGACTGCCTGCCCCTGTGCATGCTGGGGGCTGTAGTCCCCGCGGGACCTTTTCCTATTGCCACCTCGCGTGCCATGTGTACTGTGCATGCGCGACTCTGGCATGGCCGCCGGGCTCCCTCTGCGCATGCGCGAACCTCCACATGTGCACCCGACCTTCCAACATGGCAGCGCCCTTTACCATGATCCGCTGGAGCCTCCGGAGAGCAGAGGGGACAGAGGAACCGGGGGACCAGAGGGGTCAGAGGAACCGGGGGACCAGAGGGGACAGGGGAACCAGAGGGGACCTAGTTACATATAATATATTGTTATTCCGAAGATATGTGTTCTGCTGCGTTGTCTGACCTTAGCTTGGTTTTACTGCTGGCTGAATATCTTCTCCTGCTACAAGGGACGTGGACTCAGGCCCCCACCCTATTATCTATATATTAATGTAGCGCACTTTCCCCCACCCCCTGGGGGATGTGTGGCTACGCTGTGTGGATGTGGTGCAATACCTGATGGTGCCCAGGAGATCTGAGCCTCCCCTTCTGGGAACCTGGGGAGCACCTGAGTGATGCGGGATTCTATAGTGTAGAATGACCCCATTACAGGACACATATAATCAATACACAATAGTACAGTTAGAACAAGTTTACTATAGATAGAAGAATAATTGTACACCACATACGATAGTGCCATAACTATGACACTGGCCTTGCAGGGCCGTAACCCCTCACCGTGCCTCCCAAACACTGTGTCCATACTACGGTGGGTTTTACCCCAATATACTGAGGTGCTCCTGGCACCGAACAATCCCAGTGTCCCCCAAAGATCCAACCCACCCAAGTGTGTGAGACAGCACTGCCCAACTAAAGTGTTGAGTTGGTGCACTGGTGAGTTGGGTACCTGCCGGGTGCTCCCACACCCGGGCGTGCCGATGATACAGATGGGATCCACGGATCCGTTCATGAACCGCGACGCCTACGCCTCTACGGTGGGTGGGTCCCTCGTGGATGGTACCACCGTATGCGATGTCTTTTGGTTGCAGGTATCTGGTCCCAGATCATCTGAGGTCAGGATGCAGCCGCGTCCTGGCTGTGTCCCTCACTCTAATGCTACAGGGGCAGTGTCCCTATCTATGGGCCTGTCCCTGCAGCAACCACAAGCTGAGGGGAGTCAGGGCCTAGCTGGGGCCTAACAGGGGTTATCAGGGGTATCTGCCGCAGACACCTGCACATACAACCTACCCCTTCCTTGTCCCAGCTCCGACTGACGTGGCTGCAACCGCGCAAAATGTATCAATCTCCTGCTGCCGAGATCCTCCTAGCCCTATTGGCTGCCTTGGACATGTAACTTGCTACCCCGTAGGCTAATGGGACATGTAGTTCCCATTGCGGAGCCTTCTTAACATTGCTCCCGCCTGCACCTGCTACTGAGCATGCGCAAGCCTTTCCTTCTAAGGGCCGCCGCACCTGAGGGTGGTCTGCGCACGCACGGAGTGTCTCCTGCGCCGGCGCCAACCCCAACATGGCAGCCCCCGCTAGCCCGGGTGTGCCGCGGGGCCTCCAGAGCACCGGAGCTCCCTGCTGCCTGATAGTGGGTCCGCCTCGGTCTCCGGCGGCACCCGCTCCACTCCAGAGGCCCTACCCTACCCCTCAGCACTTCTGCAGCTCGCCAGCAATTCCCCCGTCGTGGGCAGAGGTAAGAGGGGGAGGGGTCCAGGGGGAACCCTGCTACATTAACATATCTAGGGAAATAAAGAGAGGTTACAATGGAGGCACTGCTGAGATTTTAGCTATAACATTAACCCCCCCCCCCCCCCCAGCTTTTCACAAAGTTCTCTAGAATATTCCAGTTCAGTCTCCCAAGAAGCAGTATAACAGCGCCACCTATGGGATACCGAGAAATATCGCATCATGAGTATACAAATATTGAATGGCTGGTGTACAGGTGAGGGCCTGGATCCTGATAAAGCTTTTCTACTCACTGTAAGCACTTTTAAGGATATTCCAGTAAAAAAAAAACAATTTCACCCAAAAAAAAAAAATTCCACCCATACATTCCCCCCCCCCAAAGCCCCCCCCCCCCTCTTTTGCTCCTTGCCCGGCTCGAAAATAATTTATACCGACTTGAACTATATACAGTACATGGCAATGCTCGGTCTCTCATACATTTTCTGGGTTGGTGCAGGCTGGGCGTGGATATACAGGTAGAATAATAATGGGGATAGGGTTAAGGGAAGTACCTTGTGCTTCCGTTGGACCCAAGGGACGGGCCTGAGGAAAGGGTTGTTACCCTGAAACGTTGCCCCTCTTACCCTCCCCCATTGTCTTATTCTATGTTTATTTGTTTGCCGTTTTTCCTTTAGTGTTTTTCCCCCACTCCCCTTCCCCGTGTCTCTCCCCCACTCCCCTTCCCTGTGTCTCTCCCCCACTCCCCTTCCCTGTGTCTCTCCCCCACTCCCCTTCCCTGTGTCTCTCCCCCACTCCCCTTCCCTGTGTCTCTCCCCCACTCCCCTTCCCTGTGTCTCTCCCCCACTCCCCTTCCCTGTGTCTCTCCCCCACTCCCCTTCCCTGTGTCTCTCCCCCACTCCCCTTCCCTGTGTCTCTCCCCCACTCCCCTTCCCTGTGTCTCTCCCCCCTACTCTTGTGCTTTTTAAGATCCATATATTCTGCATTTATAGTCGTGTAGCGTTTCCATATTTGTGTGATACCTATTGTTCTATTATTACCGCTATTAAATTTTTGGCTTATTCCGTGACTCTTTCGTTTTCTCTATGAATCAGTGTGTGCTGGAGCCTTTGTTTTGGGTTATATGATCTGCAGTGGGGTTGTTTGGGCCCACTTTGTTCTGTTTGGGCCCACTTTGTTCTGTTTGGGCTCACTTTGTTCTGTTTGGGCCCACTTTGTTCCGTTTGCACCCTGTACTTCATGATTTTTTTATTCCTTATTTAGAGTGCTGTCTATTATTGTCTGTACCCATCCTATTGTAGTTCAGAGCAGGGGGGGCACAGTGAGTCGTGGATGAAGTTTAATTCAAACAAAGCAAACTGCAGCAAGACAATTACTGGTGCAATGGGTTAATTACCTGGTTTGTAGAGTTGCACATAATGTAGCAATAAGCAATAGTGAGCCACGGATAATACTTTAAGAAAACAGCGGTAAGGCTCTTAGCACAAACCCGCAGCTCAATACTCAACACACCGCTGTTCCTTTATTTTGTTTATTATGCAGTGAAACAGAATTGAATACAGTATATTTTGTTCGCCACTTCAAAATAAACTGTATCACAATTGCCACGGATTATGGATATGCTTGCTTACACCACTGCATTGTGAGTATAACTTTAGGAGAGCCACACACTGCGAGGATATCACCTTCACATACAATACTGCCCTATGTAGTTGCTTTTTCTCCCCATATAGCCCCGCTCTTCTGTTTTTGAAGAATTTGGGGTTTCAGTGACACAGATCTTCAGTCCTATATCGTTAAGGTGACCTCTTCCTTTTCTTTGCGTTGCAGAGCCGTTGCGCATGCGCAATTTGAACACGTACTGTATGCGTTACATTGAACAGGCATAGAACACACATGCACAGCGGTGTTGGATTCTTTGGGAAGCTTTATGATTTATGTACGTTGGGTAGGCTGACTCCCGCTGTCCCCTTGGTCACCTCCTTCTATGTGGCTTTGCACTGCCAACGCCACTGTTATGACTAGACAGGCTACAGCAATATCACTTTTATTAGCAGGCAACATGAATTGGAACCTGTCCATTTAACAGACAAAATAAATCATAAAATAAAAGCACTGGCAGGACGTTTACTGCTGGCCTGCATTACCAGCCCAGAACTAATTAATTCCCCTGCCAGGACAAGCTAAACCAGTTCCTGGAAACCTCCCCCGCACTCTCTCCCAGTTTACTGCTGCAGTGTCTGCAAAGGCATAGGCATTCTTCTAAACAGGGCTCCATCCCGGACCCTGAGAGCTGCAGAGAACACCGCCTCCCACACCACTCTCATAGGAGCTCTGCCCGATCTGGTTTCTTAAAGGGGCCTGATTTCATCGCCTGGCTTAATTAATTGGGCTGCATGGAATTCCTGGTCTGGATTTCTTATTATTAGGCCCAGCTGCCATCTTTCCATCTAGGACTCTGCCACACTGAGGGCCTTCACTTTGACAAAAGGCCATGTTACCCTGCCGAAACGTTGGACTCTTTTGGCTATATAAATATTTGTGATTATGACCGTGTGGGAACAGGGGTTTGAGCGCAAATACTGTAGTAAATAAATAATAGAGTCGAATAAATAAAAGAAAATAAGTCACTAAAGACTTTATACAGGAACTAAACACACTACTTACTAAAGGTAAAAATATGAGTGTCTTAAATGATAATGAATTTTAATTCCTAAGCAATTATTATCCAAAAATTCCCATCTTTAATTTTATTCCGAAAATTCATAAGAATGTAAATAGGCCGTCTGGAAGACCCATTATTGCAGGAATAGACTCGGTCCCATCTAATCTATCCGAATACAGCGACACCTTTTTACAATCATACGTTATTAATTTACCATCTTTTATTCCAGATAGCACTCACATTTTAAATGTTCTTAAAGAAATTAGCTGGCAGGAAGATTATATTTTATGCACTGTCGATGTATCATCCTTGTACATAATTATTAATCACAACCAATGATGCAAAGCTGTCGAAAGAATCTTAAAGGATAAAAAAAACTTTTAAATACACAACAGATTGAATATATTTTAGATGGTATTCGATTCATTTTAACCCATAATTATTTTATTTTTAATGACCAGTTCTATCTTCAGATGTGTGGTACCGCCATGGGTTCTAGGTTGGGGCCAAGTTCCGCGAACATTTTCTTAGGAATGTGGGAAGATGATTTCATCTAGCCTAGCAACCCCTTTGGCTCAAACCTGGTCCTATGGCGGCGCTACATAGACGATATCATTTTTATATGGAGCGGGGAAGAGGAGCATTTAAACTCCTTTTTAACATATCTTAACACCAATATTCTTCACCTAAATGTTACCTCCACTTTTAGTAGAACAGAAATGTTCTTTTTAGACTTATGTATATATATAAAAGATAACACTTTCCACACGAAAAACTTTTTTCAAACCCGTGGACTTTAATAATTACATACTTAATAATAGTTGCCATCACAAACAATGGCTAAAAAATATTCCTCTGGGACAAATTCGGAGGATTAAAAGGAATTGTTCAGACCCAGAAGAGTACAATAAACAGGCAGAAATTCTTGGAAAAAGATTGATTGAAAAAAAGGTATGAAGATTCTTTAATAAGAGAGGCAAAACACAAGGCTGTTCAAAGGGGTAGAGAAAATCTTCTAGTGACTAATATAAGAAAGAGGTGAAAGATAATTGTATTCCTTTTATTATCCGCTTTAACAGAGAGTCAAAGAAGATACAGCAAATTGGGAAAAAACATTGGCATGTCCTGAAACCTCAGGTGGTGTTTACCAGAGCTAAGAACCTAAAAGACAGGCTTGCATCAAGTGCCCTGAAAAAAGTAACAAACGAAAATAGAGAGACATGGCTAATTAATAAACCTAGGTTTTTTTTTTCAAATGCATAACTTGCAAAGCTTGCAAAAACGGACATTACTTCCAATATTACAGGAAAAGCATTTCAAATTAATACTTTTATCAATTGTAGGAGCACATATGTTGTCTACGTTCTGAGGTGCCCATGCGGGTTACAATAAGTGGGGAGAACAATCCGTCCCCTGAGAGTAAGGATTTTAGAACACATTAGGAATATTTATTTGGGTGCAGAATATCACAGTGTGCCTCTACATTTAACAAAATGCCACAATTCTGATTCCAAAGGTCTCATCTATTTAGGCATCGAGCAAATTCAGCGGCAATGGAGGGGTGGTGACAGACTGTTACAACTGTCACAAAGAGAATCCTTTTGGATTCATCAACTCAGAACATTACAACCAAAAGGCTTGAATATAGAATCAATGCCTTTTTAGTTTGATTTAAAAGGGGGGGGGGGGAGGTTAGGGGGGTCCATGTGTAATTTTATAGTCTCATTTATCAGTTTTATATGTGTCTACTTATTACTTTTATGATATCCTATTTTTTATAATGCTATCTTATGATTCTTGTTTTTCACCTATATAGAGGTTTTTTATATAGCTAAGCCATTTTATTCAATGAGGATTTATGATGCACATTTTTTATTGTGTCTATAGATACCAATGTTCTGTATCTGGTATTCGTACCTTCTCTATTTGTAGAATTTATCATCTATCGTCCCTATTGATTAATGTGTATTACTCCTTTTTGTTCCAACTGTATGCGTATCCCTTACGAGAACTGCTATTGTTCTAATTTTTAAGCTATGATCGTGTACATGGTTATACTAATGTACTCGGTCTTATGCTCATACCTTATGCTACGGATATGTTTACATGCCCGTCGGGCGGGCACACTGACCTGCCTTCAGAGCTAGGTGCGTCTGCTGTAACACTATACAGAGCCTGGGATGATAACCCATGTGCCCCCGACACGCAGCGCAACAAAACGGGATGATGTCACTTCGTCACCAGGTCATGTCACCAGGCAGGAGGTATATAAATGCCTTTGACACGCAAGCATTTCAGGACGTAGTGACATCATTAACACGCAGCGCAGCGTGTCGCGATAACGTCACCAGAAGCCCTGGACGGGCGCGACTTTGAGGATACGTAAGAGAGGATAACGGAGGACTATGCTATGATGGCCCCTTGAAGAAGTTTTCGGATGAAACGCGTAGGGCGAGACAACAAGTGGAGAAGAGTCTGCTGTGCAGTGTTACTGTGAGGGATCGCTCAAGACTTTTTGGATTCCCTTGATCCAGTGACCTGTTGTGGACGGCCGCCACAAGGTTCTTGTGAAGAGGCTCCATTGGACTTTCCACCACTCCAAAACTCAGGGTGGTCCCACTGCCTACAATTGTACTCTGCTTGTGAGTTTTACTGTTTTTAATTCTACATTTATATAAAGCTATCTGCACTATCCTCTGTGTCCTCTCCTCTATTTTTTGGGAGATTCCTGTCTACCCTGCTGCTGATGATCTACATACCTGAGTTGGTCACTCATAATAACCGAAAGGCCCATATTACTCGCACTAAATGTGAGTAAGATTACTGCGATATACTATTGGGATTTTATATATATATTTACTCTGTTGCACTATTGGGTGTTTTTCTCTTTTTTTCTATTTTTTAACATATACTTACCTGGATGTGAGTGCGCTATTGAACTTTTGCTCTGATTAAGACCATGTGCCTGCATTTTCCTGATTTACAGTCACCAATCCTGGGACCTGTGGACTCCCACTGTTTAACAGTGCACCAGCAGCAAAGTACCAACATCTAATAACCACAGTTTGTGTGCCTGCATCTCTGTACGATATCTTATCCCTGATCACAGCTTGGCCTGACCTTGTTTCTGCCCGCTGCCTGCACTGACCTCGGCTTGTCTGACAACACTCCCGCTTGCTACCTTCTCTAACCTCAGCTCTAACCTACCTTCTCTAACCTCAGCTGGTTACTGCATGTCCTGACCTCAGCTTGTCTGACCACACAATCGCTTGCTGTCTGCATTGACCATCGCCTGCTCCGGCCACTGAAATTCACTCAATTTTCAGAGGTAACTGTGTCCAGTGCCTAACAGCTACAGTACCAGTGTCTAGTCTAACTCTGTTACTGACATGTTAGTATGGTACATATTAGCGCATGCGTATAAATCCGGTACTGTGGGACCTGTAACCTGGTATATAATGGGCAGAAGAGCCAGTATGGAAGTGATTACACTGACAAAGGAACATTTATTCAGCACCATACATTTGCAGAGTTCCTGTGCTGTCCTCGGGATATTTGCAAAGTTGCTGTCACGCTGACCAGACACCAAGCTGATCTAATAAGATGCTAAAGTCCATATTTGACTTTGGCAAGTACAACACTTACACAGTTAAAAGAACACAGGCCAGACAACAAAGGAAGCATGTTGCTATGGAATTGCTGGAGGTACAGTAGGCAAGCAGCAAGAGGGTAGATCTTAGTGAAACAACTTCCTTTGAAGCAAAAAAGTTTGCACTAAGATCTGACACTCTCTGCTCTATGAGAGAAGGTTTCTTGCGAGCACTGAGCTGTGTGACTGGATTGCAGTTTGGTTCATGTGCAGTTGGATTAAGAGTAGAGCTATAACCAGGCGTAGTTTACACAAAGAAGGTTGGAAACAAGATAAATAGATTAGCGACGTAAATTGTTAGGTGGGACTTAATACTACATAGTTGCAATAATGAGCAGGGTTGAGAATGCCACAGCTTCCCATATTTTTGGGGGCTTGGAGCACACTTCGAACGTGTCAGGGAGCACACAGGGGTAGCCGTCTATTGTTCACGGCACTGGGGCGAGCTGCGGTCACATGATGGGGGAGCTACGTTCTAGAAGCATGGACCCCACTCAGCGTGACCACAGCATACACTCTCTCCAGAGCTGTGCGTTATCAGGCACGGAGACAGTAAGTCTTGCTACAGATGTATTCGGTGCTGCAGCCAAGGCACCAAATAATGAATGCTGCAGGGGTCTTATTCAAAAGCATGAACCACCCGCAGTCAGTGCCGGTGCAACCACTAGGCGACTTAGGCGGTCGCGTTGGGCAGCACATTTTGGGGGTGGCGGAAGAGGGAGGTAAGCATAGGGTGGTGGTGGCAGAAGGAGAGGAGGAGGAAAAAGGTGGCTGGTGGTGGGAGAGGAGGAGGAAGGTGGATGGGAGAGAAGGAGGATGGCAGCAGGAGAAATGGACAGAGAATCACGGGAGTGGAGCAGGGCGACAGAGCAGGATGGCCGGGAGGAGGGCGCCTCAGCGGTCCGACCCGGAGGTCTTTACTAACTTCCGGTGTTTGCCACTGCTACAATGCAGCTCTTCCCTGGCTATCCAGACCTGCTCCCGTGGTCCTCATTCCTCTACTCTCGCCGCTGCCCACCTCCTCTGCTGCCCTGTTCTGCTTTTGCCATCTCCACCTCAGACCACTGCAGCTAGGTAGGTGAGAGGAGGAGGTGAAGAAGGTGGTAAGAGAGATAGAGGACGAGGGGGTGAGAGAAGAAGAGGAGGAGTGGGTGAGAATGGAAGAGGAGAAGGAGGGGTGTGAGAGAGGAAGAGGAGAAGGTGGGGGTGAGAGAGGAAGAGGGGAAGGAGAGTGGTGACAGAGGAAGAGGAGGAGGAGGGGCGTGAAAGAGGGAGGAGGAGGAGAGGATGACAGAGGAAGGAGGAGGGGGAAAGAGAGGAGGAGAAAGGGGGAGAGGAGTGGGAGGGGATGAGAGAGAGGAGGAGTGTGAGGTGGGTTGAGAGAGGAGTGGGGTGTGAGACGAGAGAGAAGGAGTGGGGGGATAAGATGAGAGAGGATTCTGAGGGGTGAGAGAGAATGGGGCTATAAAAATCCCAGGGGTGCAGGACTGAAGGTTCGCCAGGGGGGCCGAATACCCTTGTACCGGTCCCTTGCACAATGTGATCGCGGCTTTTGCTTTTTTGGCCGCGACACTGGCGACAGTAAGTCTTGCTTCATCTGTACCTCTTGCTTCATCTGTTGCCCTATCTACCCACCTAATGATTGAGTCCCCTACCACCACAACCTGCCTCGGTCTCTGAGTATCCGGAGTCCCTCTGAGCTGGAGGGACTATTCCTCTTCTGCGAGAAATCTCCCCGAACCTTGCCGTTCCAGCCATGACTCCCCCTTTATCTTCACTCAATCTGGCAAATCTATTGGGATGGATGAGCTCAGAACTGGCCTCTTTTCCTCTTTTCCTCTTCCCTCTGCAAACTGTTACCCAGCTACCTTCCACGCCTGCTCCTCACTCACAGCTCCACCTTCTGCACCACCAGTCCCAGCAAGGACCTGCTCAGTGAGCAACTCCTTTCAGGATTGCCAGCGTGCCTCTATATTGCAAGATGTCTATTCAGATAAACAAGTTAAGACTCCAAAGAGCTATGGTGAAAAGAAAAGAACTAAACTACAGACCAAGCGCTCAACCTATTGTGAATATCGTGTATAAAATAATATTAAAATAAAATTAATTAAATAAATTGTAGTGAATAACAGATAATTCAAAAATGTGACAAATAATATATCCAAACTGTGTGAGGATAACCACTAGACACAATAGTCCATCAAATTAAGGGAGGGTATGGGAATGGGCTGCCTAGGACTACAAACAAGCTATTCCATATAGCTATAAACAAGTGTTAGTACAGAGAACAAAGTCCTTGGCGCACTATCAAGTGCGTGAACCTGATATATTAGTCCTGGTTCTTGAAGAAACAGTTCATAGATTTTCACAGTCTGTCCTCTTGTTTATCTTCCGATAATCAGATATCTGTAATCAGAGAGAACAGGAGACCATTGCGCAGTATCCCATGTATATCGAAACCTCATCCACACAGCTGCTAGGTACTTACATCTAGATAGATGAAGGCGGGCCTTGAAAGGTATCTTTAAACCGGAGGTCTGTGTCTCTCGCAGGGTTGGCTTGGATTCTCCAAATGCAGTGCTCCCGCTCCACAGACAGATAATTCGCCCAATGGTATACAAAAGATAAAATGCAAAATGGTGTGGTACAGTACAATTTAATAAAAACAATAAAAAGATCAACAGTCAATGCACTCACATGCTAGATGATCTTACTACACGAATTACAACGTGCCGTCCGCAGGCTTGAGGGGCTGAACCGTGGTGAGTGTGGAGGCTGGATCCCGCGTGTATCTCTTCCTTGCGGCCGCAATTCAGAGCGCCAGGTCCACCTCAGATGACGTCACCGCCCACAGCAACCTCCTCAGCTGGTACTAGCACGTAGCAATGCGTGCAACTAAGCTCCACCCTACGCGCGTTTCGTGACTCCTGACGTCACTTCCTCGGGGGTAATGGAGCTTTGGTGCCGTAGAGTGCTATTTAAGCAAAACTGGTTGGCCAGATCTAGACCCTGATAGGATAATTACTCCTAGAGGGGTATCTGGCCAATTGACTAAAGTGCTATTGTTAACATTGCATGCTCCTAGCCGTCATACCAGCTTATCACAAGATTACTACAGCGAGATTAATATAACATATCATGAAATACAATCTTCCCACAGTACGGTGTACAATAAAACAAAAGCACAGATAATACAATTAATACAATTAATACAATAAAAACATTGTTTTAGGTACACTAATGTTTTTATTGAGAATCCAAGCCAACCCTGCGAGAGACACAGACCTCCGGTTTAAAGATACCTTTCAAGGCCCGCCTTCATCTATCTAGATGTAAGTACCTAGCAGTTGTGTGGATGAGGTTTCGATATACATGGGATACTGCGCAATGGTCTCCTGTTCTCTCTGATTACAGATATCTGATTATCGGAAGATAAACAAGAGGACAGACTGTGAAAATCTATGAACTGTTTCTTCAAGAACCAGGACTAATATATCAGGTTCACGCACTTGATAGTGCGCCAAGGACTTTGTTCTCTGTACTAACACTTGTTTATAGCTATATGGAATAGCTTGTTTGTAGTCCTAGGCAGCCCATTCCCATACCCTCCCTTAATTTGATGGACTATTGTGTCTAGTGGTTATCCTCACACAGTTTGGATATATTATTTGTCACATTTTTTAATTATCTGTTATTCACTACAATTTATTTAATTAATTTTATTTTAATATTATTTTATACACGATATTCACAATAGGTTGAGCGCTTGGTCTGTAGTTTAGTTCTTTTCTTTTCACCATAGCTCTTTGGAGTCTTAACTTGTTTATCTGAATAGACATCTTGCAATATAGAGGCACGCTGGCAATCCTGAAAGGAGTTGCTCACTGAGCAGGTCCTGGCTGGGACTGGTGGTGCAGAAGGTGGAGCTGTGAGTGAGGAGCAGGCGTGGAAGGTAGCTGGGTAACAGTTTGCAGGGGGAAGAGGAAAAGAGGCCAGTTCTGAGCTCATCCATCCCAATAGATTTGCCAGATTGAGTGAAGATAAAGGGGGAGTCATGGCTGGAACGGCAAGGTTCGGGGAGATTTCTAGCAGAAGAGGAATAGTCCCTCCAGCTCAGAGGGACTCCGGATACTCAGAGACCGAGGCAGGTTGTGGTGGTAGGGGACTCAATCATTAGGTGGGTAGATAGGGCAATCTATTGCCCATACCACATGAACCGAACAGTGTGCTGTGTCCCGGGTGCTCGGGTTCAGCACATTGAGGATCGGGTAGACAGATTGTTGGGGGGGGCTGGGAATGAGCTTGTGGTCTTGGTACACGTTGGCACCAATGACAAAGTTAAAGAAAGGGTCCTTAAAAAGGATTTCAGGGATTTACTGCCTCCAAGGCAGTATTTTCAGAATTACCAGTGCCATGCTTTACCCCAGAGAGGCAGTTGGAGCTTAGGGTGGTTAATTCATGGCATAGAGACCTCTCTACTCCTGGATCCCGGGAAAACTGCCGGCTGCACTGGTCTTCACCCTTCCTCTATAACAACATCTGTATCTCATTTCCAATTAAAAGTATCCGTTGTAACAGGATGGAAGAGGCAGAACCTGTGGAACTTCTGACACCTAGTGGCCACGGAGAGAGCAGCGACAGTATTTGTAAACGTGAATCGTTACTGTACGTACGTTACATCCCGCGGGGTTTCAGTAGAGAAAAAAGTGCCCAGAACCCTCAGCAAAAAATTAAGAAATAACATACGTCAAATCAACATGAACAAATTCAGCTTCATACTGCATAAAGAAACATGGTAGGGAAGGTATTGATACCCCTCTCCCAGGCAGTATTTCAGCCCCTCACTCCTAATAATGTAATTATCATTATAATCTCAGTCTGCGCTCCTGGGATCACCGGTGCTCCCCACAGACTTGCAAAGCTTCCTTCCGATAACTCTGCCCCCTGCAGTCTGTGCATTTCCACACACCCTGTGTACAGCTGATGCACAGAGCTCAGGGTATATATAAGGTGTTCCTGCACACTTATAATAACATGGACGGGGTCCGTGCTATGGGAGACACTATTCGGCTCTGTCCTCTGTGGTCCTGTGGGATTCCTGACACGTAGTCGCTTTCTGTACTGGCGTATAAAAGCACTATCACTGCGCCTGACTAAGGCTGCGTCCTCTGTGCCGCTGACCTCGCTTGGCACTTAGCATGGTCAGCACAATGTATTTTTATCTGTCCGGCCACGCTCAGGCGGCGCACGTGCCCGTATGCTCACGGGCGTTAGGCGCTTGCCGAGACAGATAACATTGTGTTTCAGGCGCACTTAAGGGTCACATGACCTCCTCAGCCAATCAGCGCCAGTCACTGCTCGATCCCACCCACAGCCACTGCCCCCCGGCTCGCGCTTTAAAAAAAAGTTGCCAAACAGCCGAACGCTCATGCTTGGAGAGTTGGTGACGTCACCGCTCTCAGGCATAAGCGCGGTCAGCAGCATAGAGGACGCAGCCTTTAAAACATTCCAAACACATTAAATGTTGGGGAGAGACTTGTGCAATGTTTAGGGTATAAAAGTAGAACAGGAGAATGCTAACTAGACATTAACCCTTTCACTAGCAGAGATACCTGCAAAGCATTGCTCTGTATGTTATGTGTAGCCAGGTCACCACCCTTTGCCCTGCGACCCCCGTTACCTCCGTAGCCGGGACGATGGTGGGTGCTGCCGAAGCCAAGCGGCAGACCCGCCGGCCATTCTGGAGGGTGGGGGCCGAGTAGGGAGCGCTCCGGTGCTCCCGAGGTCCCCGGCGGCTCCCGTGCAGGGCGCCGCCATCTTGCGCGAGTTCACGCATGCGCAGTGAGTGCCGGCGGTCCTGATGAGTTCCGCATGCGCAGTGATAAGCGCGCGAAACCTAGCCTACCAGGGAAGGCTCTTGGAAGGGACTTCAAATCCCATGAGCCTCAGCAGCACCTCACGTGACGCCAGGGAGCCAATAGGGCTACAGGAGCTCCCTGCTTGCAGGGAATAGATACATTTCGCGTGCTGGAGAAGTCATGACCAGATATCGCAGGTCCTGACACTAGCTGATTAAAATTCTTATTTACCTGTATAATTACAGCTAGAATGATCTGCATTGGATCTGTCACAACCAGCTGCATGAATAGACCTGTACATATGGAAAGTTGGGAGGGGCGAGCTTAAAACCTGGGGAGGAGGGGCCACTAACCTCCAAAACAGCTGAGACCAGCTGGACAAAGTTAATAAACACACAGATACCCAGTAAGCTCAGATAAACCCCCTGGTCATGTCTTGAAGTAGCTCGCAGGCTTATAATGCTTTGGCCAAGGGGTTAAACTAAATGACCTTTTTTTCAAGAGAATATATAGGTATTTCACTGTGTATTTTTGTCATATTGGATGTAGCTCTGGGCTCCCTTTGTGTTTTGTTTTTTGTAGTATACAGTGCCATGCTCAGTAGTTCTCCTTTTGACATATATATCTATACTATAATTCTAAGTTGGATTCCATTATCCGTTTATTTGTATGTCAGAAGCATCGAAATCTCAGAAACGGCACAACGTAGCACCACAAAATTTTCACTGGACATTCTGCTGCAGATTTGTAGGTCAACGCAACTATTTTGAGCTTCCAGTGTCACTCACCTCCCAAATTATGGACATTCTAATGTCCAGCAAATCTCTTAGTGCAGGAGCAGAGGGGCGGGGGGCGTGGCTACTAGGGGAGGGGGCATGTCCTAATGTAGATCAGAGCTGCGTGTGTCATGTGCAGTGATTCTCAACCGGGGCTCCGTGAAGCAGTGTCCCTGTCCCTGGCTCTCCCCCCTCCACTCTTCTCCTCCCTCCTCGGAGCGTGCTCTTGCAGCCCGGCACTTGGGGAGGGCGAGAGGCTGCTGCTTCTCTTTACATGTGAGCGGAGGGAGGGAGGAAGAGAGGCTGCTTTTGCTTGCGGCAAACTTTGTGTGTGTGTGACTGTGACCGTGTGTGTGTGTGTGTCTGACAGTGTGTGTGACTGACAGTGTGTGACTGACAGTGTGTGTGACAGTGACAGTATGTGTGACTGTGACACGGTGTGTGTGTGTGTGTGTGTGTGTGTGTGTGTGACTGTGACTGTGTGACTGTGACTGTGTGTGTGTGACTGTGTGTGTGTGTGTGTGTGACTGTGATAGTGTGTGACTGTGTGTGTGTGTGTGTGACTGTGATAGTGTGTGACTGTGTGTGTGTGACTGTGTGTGTGACTGTGTGTGTGTGTGTGTGTGTGTGTGTGTGACTGTGTGACAGTGTGACAGTGTGTGTGACTGTGTGACAGTGTGTGTGTGACTGTGTGTGTGTGTCTGTGACAGTGTGTGTGTGTGACACACTGTGTGTGTGGGAGAGAGGAAGAGAGAAGGGAACTTAGGAGGGAGAGGAGAGAGAAGGAGGGAGGCGCAGAGGAGAGAAAGAGAGGGAGAGGAGAGAGAAAGAGAGGGAGGGGAGAGAGAAGGAGGGAGAGGAGAGAGGGAGAGGAAAGAGGAGGGAGAGGAGAGAGAAGGAGGGAGAGGAGAGGGGGAGAGAGATTGATCGATCCGTGGGGGGTGATGTGAGATGCAGGGGGGGGGGTGATATGAGATGCAGGAGGGCGTGATATGAGATGCAGGGGGGTGATGTTTAAACCAAAATCATTACAAAATATTTCCACGTTGCTTATTCAAAAGTATGAGTTAATTATTATTTATTACCCTACTGCTTTACACGTCTATTTTGTGATTTACCCCTGTCGAACATATGTCATCCAGATAGGGGTTCCCCGAAATTTTACGAAATACTTAAATGGTTCCTCCAAGCAATAAAGGTTGGGGATCACTGGTCATGTGAGATGTGACGGGGAGATGTGGAAGCGGGGGGGGGGGGGGCAGGAAAATGTGCCGCCACTGGGGGGGAGATGTACCAATGGGGGGGGGGAGGTAGAAAAGACAGAGAGGAAAAAGTGCGGAGGGACTGGGATATGCGCCGGAGCAGCAGCCGCCGCCGGTCTGATCTTCCCTCGAGTATCTGCTTTGTTAGAGCAGAAGCCGCCACCATGAGCGACGTGTGGGAAGCAGTTCCAGGGCAGAGTGAGTGTACCGAGCAGGGACCCTCCTGTACAGCAGCACGTATTTCATGTGTATATGTTCGCCTTGGCCAGTCCCCGGGGCGGTGACTGGCGCAGCCCTGTCCCACTAATAAATATGACTGGAAAGTAGTGCGAATCCGGATTAAACATCCTTTTACGGGTGGCAGGGGTGTTTGCTGTGAGGCGATGGTCGGTGGCTATGAGGTGATGGCGTGTGTGTCTGTCACAAGATGGCTCCTGTCTGCCACACAGAGGAGTGGGGGCTCAGATATATATCCTTATACTGTACACCGATAAATATACCGCAGAACAAACCACATGTCGAACATAATTTGTTTAGTGCTATCACTATTGTGTATATATTCATCTCTACAAATAAACGTTCCCTATAAATGCTGCCAACAGCTCCTCTATCCCACAAATATATATATCCGTGAGTGTTTGATTCATATACACACATTTACACGAGACTTGCTTCCCCTGGAAAAGTGTGTGTGTGTGTGTATATATATATACACACACACACTATAATTCTAAATTGGAATCCGTCCGTTTGTTTGTATGTCAGACGCATCGAAGTCTCAGAAACGGCACCACGGAGCACAATGAAACTTTCACTGGACATTCTGCGGCGGATTTAGCAGCGAGGGAACATGCCACAGTAGCGCGGGGAGATGTGCCGCCAGCGGGGGGAGACACATACAGACATAAACACACACATATACACACACACACACACAGACAGACACACACAGACAGAGACAAATCTCACCCCGCACTACATCCAGCAGCGGGGGGGGGGGGGAGGAGGAGGGCCGGGGAGATGTGCCGCCGGGGGGAGGGGGGGGAGGGAGGCACCGGGGAGATGTGCCTCCAGCGGGAGGGGTGGAGGGGGCGGGGACATGTATTCAATATTACATTTCCAGGGCGAAGCTAGTAGTTCTATAAAAAGCAGTTTTAGTGCGATATTGCCCTGTTATCGTAGCTTTTTGAAACGCTACAAAAGCAAGATCGCACGAAAAGGCACTTATAGTGCTATAATGCACTTATCGACGTTTAGTGAATAAGCCCCAGAGTGCCCAGGGGCCCCCGAGGGTCCTATCCACCACTCGTAGGATTTGTAGCATTGTAGAACTTTATTTCTGTACTGGAAGTACAGGCGGTTCTCGTTATCCGCCGTTTCACTGTACGACGGACGGCATATCGGATGCGTCACAATGCAAGTCATTTGGGGACATTTTCCGACGCCGGAATTCCTTATCCGATGCTTACCATAGCTGATTAACATGGGACGCACTTTACACCACTTTCACTATCCAGCGCTACTTTCCAGAACGGATTTCGTTGGATAACCGAGGACCGTCTGTACTGCGTTAACCGCAGGATGGCAAGACCTAATATATCACGGACAACCCTTACCAGTTATACATTGTATACAGACTGTATCACTGCTGGCACGCTCTCTCACAGCTGGATCATGTTACAGTGCCTTCAGTGGCCTACCATTGTGTGGTTGAAACCAATTCCAACTTCGCATTGCAAAGCCGGTATAACCAGCCCCACCCAGACTGCAGAGACCCAAAAGGTCATAACTGCTGTCTGTGAGCAGGGTTACTGGCTCTGCACTTCTTTAACCCCGGCTGTGCTGACAAGCTGCGTAATGCGGCAGGCACATACTTACAGTATAGGGGATCCATGTTAGAATGGACATGAAGCTAAAGGTGACACTGTGTGCGCATTTGCATGCCATTACCCAGAATCCCTGGCTGCAGTGGAAGCGCTGTATGCTAAGAGATAATGGGGAAGGGCAGGGTTGCTGACCTGAGACATGTGAATGTGCTCACACGCGGGGTTTTTATGTGTTGTTCTATTACAAAGCTGAATAATCTTTGACCCGATCAATCAGGTTATGGATCATTAATAATAGCATGTGATCATTATCACTGGAATATTAATTTAATGCAAAGCAAAAACAACAGGCGCAAAATAATCACTAAGGCAAAAAAGATATATATGAAATATAAATATTAAATGTGCTGGTATATTATCCAGTATAAATGTGTATGAGGACAAGTGATAATTAAATAAAGTGCGTGACGGGAAAAAAGGGAAAATGGGACTTAGTATACAAACAGCCTCGGAGAAGATGCAGCTTTATCTAAAGGATGTTTCCCAATATCCACAATACAGATATAGCCATGCATAATAATGGAATACCCCGCCCGAACTGTAAATTAGAGTCCTCGGACGAGGAGTGTGCCAGATTGGCCGAGACACAGGACTTGTTGGCGGAGTACCATACTACTGGTATTCCGTGGCGAGATGCTATACCTCATGGTGTTTAGACACGGAGTAGAGTGTCCCCAGTGCCACGACAACCCGATCGCCGGAGTCCCACTGCCGTGGTGACTAGCGGGTCGGAAGGAGGTCGATCCACCCCGACACTGCGGAGCAGTAGGCTAACTCCGTGCTCACCGCAGATCCCGGGGGTGGAGGCGAACGAAGAGCGGATCCAGTGTCAGGCTGGACGGCAGACGGGCGTTGCCGGATATCCTCGTGGAGGAAGAGGTCTCGCGTGGGGACTCAACCCAAGATGGCGTCGCTGCACGTGCGGATCCCGAGGCAGTTCCGGACGACCTGAGCGGTGTCGAGTGGGAGGCGATGGCGCCTCTACGGTCGAGCAGTGGGAATCGATCCCCTACGGACAGCAGGCGGAGTAGGCGCTTGAACCGGAGAACGAGAGGATCCACTACCGAAGGCCCGAACGAACTTTGTGGCGAACGTGAGTCAGGTGTTGCGGAGGAGCAGGTCGTGACCCTGCAGGTACCTACCGTTCGGCCCCATCCCCCAACCCCGTCCATTCTCAAAGTTAGTCCCAAGGCCCTAGTTCAAACCCCTGTCCCTGTCACCTGTTCCTTTGGGTCTACCTCTAGTCTGGGTATGTCAGGGGATTCCCGGGGTCCTATCACAGAACGGACTGGAAGCCTGGACTGGGGAACTTCAGATGATGGATCGGAGGGTGGAGGGAGGATTTCCCGACGAGGGTCGATAATTAGTGAAAGCAATAGTGTGCTGAGCATTGCGGGTGGGCATTGGTCTCAACGTAAAGAAAGGGTTACGCAATCTGAGGGTACTTCAGGGGTATCCTCAGGCGGGCCGGATGATGAGGAGGAACCCCTAGAACCTAACTCTGCGGAGGTACGGGAAACTAGGTGGTGGGCACCATTATATGAGGGATATGTCGCCTGGATAGACCGCACCTGTTTCATTCTAGAAAGGGATGGGGTGGTTGACCATTGGTGGGCCCCTGGGGATTTTGACGATGAGGCCTATCTCAAGGAGCTACGAGTACGGTGGGACCGAATACAAGTAGGTCTTATTACCCCAAAGGGATCTGAAGGGTTAGATGATCCGGTGGAGTCAGATGAGCCCCTGTCATGGGTGTTGCCAGGAAGGGCTGGGCAAACTAAGTTGACCCGAGCTTGCCGAGCTGAACGGGCTATTGCGGCTAAATATAAACGGTCACACGGGCTGGAATACCCCTACGTCCCTGAACCTCTGATGAGGGAAATAGAGGACAATAGAGAAAGGTGGCTTCGTAATGATATTGAGTACTATATTGTTAATAAGGGAGGAGCCATTACGGGAGTCCAGGCTGAGCAGAGGGTCTCCCAACTCATGTGGGTCTGGAAAATAGGGCGCAGCGTGTATATGCACAAGGTGGTGTACTGCAATGAGCGAGGATTGCCCCGAGAATTTAGTGTAACCGTCAATGATGCAGCGGGGCGGGAGATGAAGAAACCAGACCCTCGACACTACTATTAGGTCCGTCTAGGAGTGGTCTGCCTTTTTCTTTGACGCTCTCTGCTGGTCAGTGAGCATATGTTCTGTCATTATTATGTGAAGTTATAATGTTTAAACGCTAAGTTTGTGTGTTCTTTTTCAGTGTTTCCTGGAGCAAGGTACACCAAATTTAGGCCCCAGCCGGGACGGTGGGGATTCACCAGGGGGAGTATATAGCCATGCATAATAATGGTATATTGCTTTCCTCTCTGTTGGCAATAAGTCCTGGTAAGAACAGGTATGCCAGCAGTAGTTATGGAGGTTTTCCCTCACACTATGGTGAGGTGCCCTATGTATGAAGGGGAGTGGCTGTATGCTCTGAGTCCCTGGATAGTGACATCAGGGATGCGCCTGCCTCCTGAAGTATATAAGGCACAACACAGTTAGTTACAGTGTGTTCCAGCAGCTGTGGGAAGTTGTTGGGAAGTTGTATTTTCCTGCATAAGGGATTGTAGGAACACTTTGTGACCCTAGTGACGTAACTAGAGGTCCAGGTTGACCAATCAGCCTGTCTGAGCCACTCTGTGTCCAGGGACCTGGCGCAGAGAGGATCTCCCTAGGAGAAGAGGGAATCCCACTTCAATTTAGGAGGGCGTACCTGGCGAAGGGACAGCACGGAGAGATGTGCGGCTAGAGCCGGCAGCTGCATGGGGCAGTCTGCTACATCACCGTCTACAATAAAGATGACCTTGGTAACGATACCCCCACTGTGTGAGGGTGAAGTTACTCAGCAGTGGATGGCACCAACCAGAAGGAGTTCCTCACCAGGACCATCTCCCTGCAGAAGCATAGACCCCGATGAGGTGGAGGCGCTGCACATGATGTAAGTTGAACTCGCACCCACTACCTCAGCTACCTGTTCTGCAGGAATCCCCTACTACTATCAAGCGGGAGACTCAGGAGTTCTGTTGCCTACAGGTGCACCACCAAACACACACGTAATGGGGGGATTGATTATTAGAGTACCCGGGCCAATGTGAGATTGGGGGGGGGGAAACCCGTTACAATTGGAGGCGCTGCTGAGAGATATATCTGCCAACAGGACAGGCTTTTTCTAGGCTCACGCTAGGAAACAGGGAAAGTGTATGCTGCCACTTTGTGCTGTGTTGGGATGGAACCGCAGGGATACCCTGGGAACCTGAGAGGAGTTAGTGGGTCTGGAAAGGGGCTATAGATGTCCGAGTCACCTTGAGGTCGCGCTAGGGGTAGGACGCCAGAAGGGAGAGCCTGTTAACTAGGCCAGGAGTCCTGGAGAGGGTCTGCACTAGGCTGACCAAGAAAGGTAGACTCCCAAGTACTGCATGGAAGCCCCAGAGTACTCTAGCCATTCCAGATCACTTACCGAAGGGAGCACAGACTGGGAGGAAGGAGATACAGTAGACACTGAGAGAGTGAGCCTAGCCTGAGGTAGTGCAAACACGAGTTAGACGTATGTTAGGTACACGAGGTGGTGCACAAGGCATGTTTATTGTACGGATGTGGTAGCTGCCCCACAGAGCGGAGCTCCATGTACAATAATCCAGTATACCGTGAGCAAGAAGCGACCGTCAGAATGGAGGATCTGCAAAGAGCAGAAGGTCCAGGATGCTGGGAAGAGGAAGGAGAACAAGCTACAGGAGAGACTCTTGTGTGTTTGTTATGGAATGGCGTGAAAGCCGTGGCTGCGCCGTGTTTGTCATGCCTATGTTCTCGGGATGATACCCCTGAGAATAGTGATGACGACAGCCTTGCGAGATGGGAGGAACGAAATGGACTTTGTTACACACCAATTAACAAACAGCCAGACGCTACCTCAAATATACAGTAAAGAAGGACAGTGCTTACCAAAATGGTGGTTCCCGCGTTCCCGGGACACCGCGTGGGCCAGCTACAGAAAATCTTGCAACTCTGCAGTCTGCAAATTGTTGGCCAGGATTGGCGGCAACGAGGAAACTCCACCCAGTTGGGGAGTTTGGCGCGAAAGCTGGAGCCGCGCCCTCCTGGACTATGACTCACTCTGCCCCTGTGCTGGGTCAGCCTACAAAGCGGCAAGACATCCCCCTAGTTTCAACCAGGGGGAGTGGTCTACAGTTCCACCGGATGCCGATGGAGGAAGTGGGGGGAAGCATTGCTCAACCATCCCCTGCACTTCAGTTGCGAAGAGCCATTGATCAATACAGACCGCTAGGACGAGTGCTTCCGTTGGTGACCATGGCTGAGCAAGCGGAGAAAGTGGAACAGAGTCCTTTGATATCAACCCACCCCTACTCGGTCCCAGGAGGCTTCCTGATTATCCGCGTAGAGGGTGTGGAGACGGTGGTCTGTCTCTGCTTGCAGTGCAGACTGCCTGGCGGAGCTGTGGGCAGTGAGGCTCGATGCCCTCATTGTGGACTACAATACATGTGGCCTATGACCACCTTTGTACCGGTACAAGCCGGGGGGATGAGAAATCCTACCCCGACATCGGCAGCGGATCTTCCGGGTGCACTGTGGAATGTGAGTGCAGGTCCCGCGGAGCCGGAGTCGAGCCGACTTCTCAAGATGGAGAAAACCGACCATCGGAGAGGTGACCAGAAAGGAGCCCACAGACGGTCCCCTACCGGAATACCCCGCCCGAACTGTAAATTAGAGTCCTCGGACGAGGAGTGTGCCAGATTGGCCGAGACACAGGACTTGTTGGCGGAGTACCATACTACTGGTATTCCGTGGCGAGATGCTATACCTCATGGTGTTTAGACATGGAGTAGAGTGTCCCCAGTGCCACGACAACCCGATCGCCGGAGTCCCACTGCCGTGGTGACTAGCGGGTCGGAAGGAGGTCGATCCACCCCGACACTGCGGAGCAGTAGGCTAACTCCGTGCTCACCGCAGATCCCGGGGGTGGAGGCGAACGAAGAGCGGATCCAGGGTCAGGCTGGACGGCAGACGGGCGTTGCCGGATATCCTCGTGGAGGAAGAGGTCTCGCGTGGGGACTCAACCCAAGATGGCGTCGCTGCACGTGCGGATCCCGAGGCAGTTCCGGACGACCTGAGCGGTGTCGAGTGGGAGGCGATGGCGCCTCTACGGTCGAGCAGTGGGAATCGATCCCCTACGGACAGCAGGCGGAGTAGGCGCTTGAACCGGAGAACGAGAGGATCCACTACCGAAGGCCCGAACGAACTTTGTGGCGAACGTGAGTCAGGTGTTGCGGAGGAGCAGGTCGTGACCCTGCAGGTACCTACCGTTCGGCCCCATCCCCCAACCCCGTCCATTCTCAAAGTTAGTCCCAAGGCCCTAGTTCAAACCCCTGTCCCTGTCACCTGTTCCTTTGGGTCTACCTCTAGTCTGGGTATGTCAGGGGATTCCCGGGGTCCTATCACAGAACGGACTGGAAGCCTGGACTGGGGAACTTCAGATGATGGATCGGAGGGTGGAGGGAGGATTTCCCGACGAGGGTCGATAATTAGTGAAAGCAATAGTGTGCTGAGCATTGCGGGTGGGCATTGGTCTCAACGTAAAGAAAGGGTTACGCAATCTGAGGGTACTTCAGGGGTATCCTCAGGCGGGCCGGATGATGAGGAGGAACCCCTAGAACCTAACTCTGCGGAGGTACGGGAAACTAGGTGGTGGGCACCATTATATGAGGGATATGTCGCCTGGATAGACCGCACCTGTTTCATTCTAGAAAGGGATGGGGTGGTTGACCATTGGTGGGCCCCTGGGGATTTTGACGATGAGGCCTATCTCAAGGAGCTACGAGTACGGTGGGACCGAATACAAGTAGGTCTTATTACCCCAAAGGGATCTGAAGGGTTAGATGATCCGGTGGAGTCAGATGAGCCCCTGTCATGGGTGTTGCCAGGAAGGGCTGGGCAAACTAAGTTGACCCGAGCTTGCCGAGCTGAACGGGCTATTGCGGCTAAATATAAACGGTCACACGGGCTGGAATACCCCTACGTCCCTGAACCTCTGATGAGGGAAATAGAGGACAATAGAGAAAGGTGGCTTCGTAATGATATTGAGTACTATATTGTTAATAAGGGAGGAGCCATTACGGGAGTCCAGGCTGAGCAGAGGGTCTCCCAACTCATGTGGGTCTGGAAAATAGGGCGCAGCGTGTATATGCACAAGGTGGTGTACTGCAATGAGCGAGGATTGCCCCGAGAATTTAGTGTAACCGTCAATGATGCAGCGGGGCGGGAGATGAAGAAACCAGACCCTCGACACTACTATTAGGTCCGTCTAGGAGTGGTCTGCCTTTTTCTTTGACGCTCTCTGCTGGTCAGTGAGCATATGTTCTGTCATTATTATGTGAAGTTATAATGTTTAAACGCTAAGTTTGTGTGTTCTTTTTCAGTGTTTCCTGGAGCAAGGTACACCAAATTTAGGCCCCAGCCGGGACGGTGGGGATTCACCAGGGGGAGTATATAGCCATGCATAATAATGGTATATTGCTTTCCTCTCTGTTGGCAATAAGTCCTGGTAAGAACAGGTATGCCAGCAGTAGTTATGGAGGTTTTCCCTCACACTATGGTGAGGTGCCCTATGTATGAAGGGGAGTGGCTGTATGCTCTGAGTCCCTGGATAGTGACATCAGGGATGCGCCTGCCTCCTGAAGTATATAAGGCACAACACAGTTAGTTACAGTGTGTTCCAGCAGCTGTGGGAAGTTGTTGGGAAGTTGTATTTTCCTGCATAAGGGATTGTAGGAACACTTTGTGACCCTAGTGACGTAACTAGAGGTCCAGGTTGACCAATCAGCCTGTCTGAGCCACTCTGTGTCCAGGGACCTGGCGCAGAGAGGATCTCCCTAGGAGAAGAGGGAATCCCACTTCAATTTAGGAGGGCGTACCTGGCGAAGGGACAGCACGGAGAGATGTGCGGCTAGAGCCGGCAGCTGCATGGGGCAGTCTGCTACATCACCGTCTACAATAAAGATGACCTTGGTAACGATACCCCCACTGTGTGAGGGTGAAGTTACTCAGCAGTGGATGGCACCAACCAGAAGGAGTTCCTCACCAGGACCATCTCCCTGCAGAAGCATAGACCCCGATGAGGTGGAGGCGCTGCACATGATGTAAGTTGAACTCGCACCCACTACCTCAGCTACCTGTTCTGCAGGAATCCCCTACTACTATCAAGCGGGAGACTCAGGAGTTCTGTTGCCTACAGGTGCACCACCAAACACACACGTAATGGGGGGATTGATTATTAGAGTACCCGGGCCAATGTGAGATTGGGGGGGGGGAAACCCGTTACAATTGGAGGCGCTGCTGAGAGATATATCTGCCAACAGGACAGGCTTTTTCTAGGCTCACGCTAGGAAACAGGGAAAGTGTATGCTGCCACTTTGTGCTGTGTTGGGATGGAACCGCAGGGATACCCTGGGAACCTGAGAGGAGTTAGTGGGTCTGGAAAGGGGCTATAGATGTCCGAGTCACCTTGAGGTCGCGCTAGGGGTAGGACGCCAGAAGGGAGAGCCTGTTAACTAGGCCAGGAGTCCTGGAGAGGGTCTGCACTAGGCTGACCAAGAAAGGTAGACTCCCAAGTACTGCATGGAAGCCCCAGAGTACTCTAGCCATTCCAGATCACTTACCGAAGGGAGCACAGACTGGGAGGAAGGAGATACAGTAGACACTGAGAGAGTGAGCCTAGCCTGAGGTAGTGCAAACACGAGTTAGACGTATGTTAGGTACACGAGGTGGTGCACAAGGCATGTTTATTGTACGGATGTGGTAGCTGCCCCACAGAGCGGAGCTCCATGTACAATAATCCAGTATACCGTGAGCAAGAAGCGACCGTCAGAATGGAGGATCTGCAAAGAGCAGAAGGTCCAGGATGCTGGGAAGAGGAAGGAGAACAAGCTACAGGAGAGACTCTTGTGTGTTTGTTATGGAATGGCGTGAAAGCCGTGGCTGCGCCGTGTTTGTCATGCCTATGTTCTCGGGATGATACCCCTGAGAATAGTGATGACGACAGCCTTGCGAGATGGGAGGAACGAAATGGACTTTGTTACACACCAATTAACAAACAGCCAGACGCTACCTCAAATATACAGTAAAGAAGGACAGTGCTTACCAAAATGGTGGTTCCCGCGTTCCCGGGACACCGCGTGGGCCAGCTACAGAAAATCTTGCAACTCTGCAGTCTGCAAATTGTTGGCCAGGATTGGCGGCAACGAGGAAACTCCACCCAGTTGGGGAGTTTGGCGCGAAAGCTGGAGCCGCGCCCTCCTGGACTATGACTCACTCTGCCCCTGTGCTGGGTCAGCCTACAAAGCGGCAAGACATCCCCCTAGTTTCAACCAGGGGGAGTGGTCTACAGTTCCACCGGATGCCGATGGAGGAAGTGGGGGGAAGCATTGCTCAACCATCCCCTGCACTTCAGTTGCGAAGAGCCATTGATCAATACAGACCGCTAGGACGAGTGCTTCCGTTGGTGACCATGGCTGAGCAAGCGGAGAAAGTGGAACAGAGTCCTTTGATATCAACCCACCCCTACTCGGTCCCAGGAGGCTTCCTGATTATCCGCGTAGAGGGTGTGGAGACGGTGGTCTGTCTCTGCTTGCAGTGCAGACTGCCTGGCGGAGCTGTGGGCAGTGAGGCTCGATGCCCTCATTGTGGACTACAATACATGTGGCCTATGACCACCTTTGTACCGGTACAAGCCGGGGGGATGAGAAATCCTACCCCGACATCGGCAGCGGATCTTCCGAATGCACTGTGGAATGTGAGTGCAGGTCCCGCGGAGCCGGAGTCGAGCCGACTTCTCAAGATGGAGAAAACCGACCATCGGAGAGGTGACCAGAAAGGAGCCCACAGACGGTCCCCTACCGGAATACCCCGCCCGAACTGTAAATTAGAGTCCTCGGACGAGGAGTGTGCCAGATTGGCCGAGACACAGGACTTGTTGGCGGAGTACCATACTACTGGTATTCCGTGGCGAGATGCTATACCTCATGGTGTTTAGACACGGAGTAGAGTGTCCCCAGTGCCACGACAACCCGATCGCCGGAGTCCCACTGCCGTGGTGACTAGCGGGTCGGAAGGAGGTCGATCCACCCCGACACTGCGGAGCAGTAGGCTAACTCCGTGCTCACCGCAGATCCCGGGGGTGGAGGCGAACGAAGAGCGGATCCAGTGTCAGGCTGGACGGCAGACGGGCGTTGCCGGATATCCTCGTGGAGGAAGAGGTCTCGCGTGGGGACTCAACCCAAGATGGCGTCGCTGCACGTGCGGATCCCGAGGCAGTTCCGGACGACCTGAGCGGTGTCGAGTGGGAGGCGATGGCGCCTCTACGGTCGAGCAGTGGGAATCGATCCCCTACGGACAGCAGGCGGAGTAGGCGCTTGAACCGGAGAACGAGAGGATCCACTACCGAAGGCCCGAACGAACTTTGTGGCGAACGTGAGTCAGGTGTTGCGGAGGAGCAGGTCGTGACCCTGCAGGTACCTACCGTTCGGCCCCATCCCCCAACCCCGTCCATTCTCAAAGTTAGTCCCAAGGCCCTAGTTCAAACCCCTGTCCCTGTCACCTGTTCCTTTGGGTCTACCTCTAGTCTGGGTATGTCAGGGGATTCCCGGGGTCCTATCACAGAACGGACTGGAAGCCTGGACTGGGGAACTTCAGATGATGGATCGGAGGGTGGAGGGAGGATTTCCCGACGAGGGTCGATAATTAGTGAAAGCAATAGTGTGCTGAGCATTGCGGGTGGGCATTGGTCTCAACGTAAAGAAAGGGTTACGCAATCTGAGGGTACTTCAGGGGTATCCTCAGGCGGGCCGGATGATGAGGAGGAACCCCTAGAACCTAACTCTGCGGAGGTACGGGAAACTAGGTGGTGGGCACCATTATATGAGGGATATGTCGCCTGGATAGACCGCACCTGTTTCATTCTAGAAAGGGATGGGGTGGTTGACCATTGGTGGGCCCCTGGGGATTTTGACGATGAGGCCTATCTCAAGGAGCTACGAGTACGGTGGGACCGAATACAAGTAGGTCTTATTACCCCAAAGGGATCTGAAGGGTTAGATGATCCGGTGGAGTCAGATGAGCCCCTGTCATGGGTGTTGCCAGGAAGGGCTGGGCAAACTAAGTTGACCCGAGCTTGCCGAGCTGAACGGGCTATTGCGGCTAAATATAAACGGTCACACGGGCTGGAATACCCCTACGTCCCTGAACCTCTGATGAGGGAAATAGAGGACAATAGAGAAAGGTGGCTTCGTAATGATATTGAGTACTATATTGTTAATAAGGGAGGAGCCATTACGGGAGTCCAGGCTGAGCAGAGGGTCTCCCAACTCATGTGGGTCTGGAAAATAGGGCGCAGCGTGTATATGCACAAGGTGGTGTACTGCAATGAGCGAGGATTGCCCCGAGAATTTAGTGTAACCGTCAATGATGCAGCGGGGCGGGAGATGAAGAAACCAGACCCTCGACACTACTATTAGGTCCGTCTAGGAGTGGTCTGCCTTTTTCTTTGACGCTCTCTGCTGGTCAGTGAGCATATGTTCTGTCATTATTATGTGAAGTTATAATGTTTAAACGCTAAGTTTGTGTGTTCTTTTTCAGTGTTTCCTGGAGCAAGGTACACCAAATTTAGGCCCCAGCCGGGACGGTGGGGATTCACCAGGGGGAGTATATAGCCATGCATAATAATGGTATATTGCTTTCCTCTCTGTTGGCAATAAGTCCTGGTAAGAACAGGTATGCCAGCAGTAGTTATGGAGGTTTTCCCTCACACTATGGTGAGGTGCCCTATGTATGAAGGGGAGTGGCTGTATGCTCTGAGTCCCTGGATAGTGACATCAGGGATGCGCCTGCCTCCTGAAGTATATAAGGCACAACACAGTTAGTTACAGTGTGTTCCAGCAGCTGTGGGAAGTTGTTGGGAAGTTGTATTTTCCTGCATAAGGGATTGTAGGAACACTTTGTGACCCTAGTGACGTAACTAGAGGTCCAGGTTGACCAATCAGCCTGTCTGAGCCACTCTGTGTCCAGGGACCTGGCGCAGAGAGGATCTCCCTAGGAGAAGAGGGAATCCCACTTCAATTTAGGAGGGCGTACCTGGCGAAGGGACAGCACGTAGAGATGTGCGGCTAGAGCCGGCAGCTGCATGGGGCAGTCTGCTACATCACCGTCTACAATAAAGATGACCTTGTAAACGATACCCCCACTGTGTGAGTGTGAAGTTACTCAGCAGTGGATGGCACCAACCAGAAGGAGTTCCTCACCAGGACCATCTCCCTGCGGAAGCACAGATCCTGATGAGGTGGAGGCGCTGCACATGATGTAAGTTGAACTCGCACCCACTACCTCAGCTACCTGTCCTGCAGGAATCCCCTACTACTATCAAGCGGGAGACTCAGGAGTTCTGTTGCCTACAGGTGCACCACCAAACACACACGTAATGGGGGGATTGATTATTAGAGTACCCGGGCCAATGTGAGATTGGGGGGGGGGGAAACCCGTTACACAGAGCAGCAACAAGCCACAGCGCACACATGATACAAGGTACATATAAAGAATAGGAACAATAGACACTAATAGTATAGCACGGCTAAATCAATATACAAAGGGAAAAAGACAAGCTCAAAAAAACTGTGAGCTGGAAGGATACGTAATAGTCCAACTATATAGATTTCTTTGATGGGTGCCGCACCGGAGAGCAAATGGGTTAGTTCTGGGCCACTTGCGTTGTTTGAGGAAGGAAGTTCCAAATGAGCACAGCTCATCAAAATGGGAAATATATAGAGAAAAAGGGAAAAAAACACAATAGTATAATACTGTATAAAACAGGCAAGGTAAGAAAGTAATGCACTCACATTGGGCGAGGTTGAGCGAACATTTTGGTTGCTAAGTATAACCACACTGTGTTCAGGAATCTCCGCTGGCAGGATATATCTGATGGTATGGACCTTCTCCAATGGCAGGACTCGCAGCGTTAGTGCAGGCTCCTCAGCAGCAGAATATTCCCAATAAAGAGATAAAACACAGAATAGTGTGATACTGTATATAGAAAATGTTAAAATGCTCAGAGCCAAATGAACACTCACATTATAGTGAAAAATGGGAAGACTTATGGTTTTTAAAGTGACCAACTTATACGGGTTGTACTGAAAAATTCCAAAAAACGGGAAAAGGACGCAGGAAAAAAGGAAATAAATCTTTATGATATAAAAACAAAATCCAGAAGGCCACAGAAGCTATACAAAAAACAGCTGGATCCCGACTCCCAATAAACCCCAGTGATGGCCATACACCAGGGACTAAGGTAAGAGAAGGTAACAGTGCTCCAGACAGCTCCCAAGGGTCTCCTGCTATCTGTATGTAACGGGTCTTCCCCCACCTAATCGCAAATAGGGTCTCCTAGGGGAAATGCTGCTCTGGTTACAAGGCATAATAGTGTGGCGCACCTGCTGGCTTACAGGACTCCTGAGTCTCCCGCTTGATGGTATTATGGGGAAGGTCAGGACAGGCTTCTGGGGACATACCCAGTACGTACTCACGGTGACAGTGCCTCCATCTATTGCAGGCCCCAGGATATGGGGTGGAATCCCTGGAATAGAACGTCCCATTCAGGGATGAGAGATTCCAGTCTCACAACTGCTTCTTTATAATCAGGAACACTTTATTTCCTCTGCAGCACACTGTACAGCATACACAGTCACAGCAGCACTTCTCAGGAGTTCTCCCTCAGGATAACCCTGGCCTTTCACTCCCAGTCAGGGCCCTGGAAGCAGGCCTAGCTCTTCCACTACCCCCTATCAGAGTAGTGGGAACAGTCTACCAGCCGCTCCCAGGGGGAGGGCCTCAAGCCTGCCAGGTCCCTGACAGCTCGGTTAGGTAAGACTCAGCTCCTCTCAGGGTAGGAGCAACTGACTCAATACAGGAAATGCAGATCATTAAGACAGATACAACAAGAGCCCGCCCCTGTCCCTTATTGGACACAGGCCTGACTGCACTGCTTTCTCTGCCTCACTGATCTGCAGTGAGTGGGGAGAACCCATCTTAACTCCTGGCAAACCTGCCCTTACCAGGGATTATTGCACAGAAGGAGGACAGAATAATAGCCCAACCCTACCAGGGCTATATGTATAAGGGTGAAATAAAGTCCCAACGCGTTTCGTCTTGAACAGACTTCTTCCAGGGGATATCTACAAGTCCTGCTGTCCTTTTCCTATAAATAGTTTGAAATTCGCGCCTTTTATCCGGCTTCCTATTGGTTGCGCACTGCGTTCCATTAGCTAGTGCATTTCAAGCTGTAACGCGATGTCACATACTGTATGTGACGTCATCATGTAAACATACTGAAGGCAGTATACAGAATGCCTGCGTTCCACACGCAGCAGATACGAGGATAAGGTGAGTGACAAAGTTAAGAAAAAGCCAGTGTGGCCTGCCTAATGCTAGCCTAATAATAACATGGAATATGTGTGCAAATGTAAAATAAATAAATAACATAGTCATATATTACTGGGGATAAAGTGTAAGGTGGCTAATGCCAATGAGATAAATAAACTAAGTGATATAGCAAAAAGGCAGCCATAGAACATATAAGCTGCCAAAGGTATAAATCATGTGGGCATAATGATTAAGTGTAGTGGTGATAAATATAGCAAATATACTAAGTGAGCTAAATAGACACATTAATTAACTAACAGCCTATGAAGCAGTGTATTAGTATAGGAAAAAAGTGATTACATCAAAAGGACTCTAATAGAGAAATACATATATTAGAATATCACACTTAACAGATACTGGTTAAAAAGTATTTACAACAATAAATATTATTAGTTCCAAAATAATCATAACAACAAATATCAATTATGTTAAAAAGGCATTAAAATCAAAATCGGCATTTAATCCTTTGGGGTGTAATGTTTTCAATTTGAAAATCCAAAAGGATTCTCTTTGACACTCTATCTCCTCCTCTCCAATGTGTGTGTACATGTTCAATTCCCATATATTTTAGACCGGTGTAATCAGAATTATGATATTTAAAAAAAAAAATATAAAGGGACACTATGATTTTCCATCCCTAAGTGTATATTACGCAAATGCTCGAGAATCCTAGTTCGAAGAGGGCGAGTGGTTCTTCCAATGTATTGAAGTCCGCATGGACAGATTAACATATAAATAACATGCGTACTCCTACAGTTAATAAAAGATTTAATTTTAAAACATTTACCTGTATGGTTGGAACTGAAAATATCTGTTTTTTCTTGCCCATTTTTACATGCTTTGCATGTCAAACATTTATAGAAACCTTTTGGTAAATCTGGCAACCAATTATCTGTTTGTTTTCTTTATTTTCTTTAGAGCGCTTGGTGACAAAGAGTCCTTGATACTTGTAGCTCGGCTAAAAACTACCTGAGGACGCTCTTCCAAAAAGTCTCCAAGAATGGGGACCCCCTTTAAAATATGATAGTGTTTCTTGATTATATTTTGGATTTTATCAGATTCGCGATTATACTTAGTTATAAATGGAATAAAATTGTCCTTTGTTGGCTTTTTTCCTTTTGTTATTAAAAGACTGTTTCTATCAATTGTGTCCACTTTTTTTCTCGCATTTTTTAAAAAGATTGTTATTATACTTCCTTTTAATAAATCTCCTCTCCAGAATAGTGGCTTGCTCATGAAAGAGCCCTATTTCTGAGCAATTTCTCTTAATACGTCTCAGCTGTCCTGTGGGAATATTATTCAGCCAAGACTTATGATGACAACTGCTGGTCAGAATGAAGTTGCTACTATAAACTTCTTTAAAAAAGGTCTTAGTCTGTATACAATTATTTTTAATATATATGGTCAGATCTAAAGATGACATTTCTAAGTTACTAATCGTAGATAAAAAAGAAAGTTTAAAATCGTTTGTGTTAATATATGTTAAAAAAAGACTTTAATAAGTCTTCAGTCCCATTCCAAATAAAAATAATGTCATCGATATAGCGCCGCCATAGGACAAGGTTTGCGCCAAAGGGATTCTGGATTTTGTTTTTATATCATAAAGATTTATTTCCTTTTTTCCTGCGTCCTTTTCCTGTTTTTTGGAATTTTCCTGTGATTCCAGTACAACCCGTATAAGTTGGTCACTTTAATAACCATAAGTCTTCCCATTTTCACTATAATGTGAGTCTTCATTTGGCTCTGAGCATTTTAATATTTTCTATATACAGTATTACACTATTCTGTGTTTTATCCTTTATTGGGAATATCCTGCTGCTGAGGAGCCTGCACTAACGCTGCGAGTCCTGCCATTGGAGAAGGTCCATACCATCAGATATATCCTGCCAGCGGAGATTCCTGAACATCAGCGTGGTTATACTTAGCAACCAAAATGCTCGCTTAACCTCGCCCAATATGAGTGCATTACTTTCTTACCTTGACTGTTTTATACAGTATTATACTATTGTGTTTTACCTAAATCAATATACAGTATGAAATGAACATCTCCATTCACGTGGTGTGAGAGAAATCAAGCGTTTTTCCAACACACGTGGACGCCAAACACGCCCGTGACGTGCTCTCTGATGAATTGCTCACGTAGAATAGAAATGGGAAAGAGAGAAAGCCATAGTGCAAATACAGCTTTGATATTTACAAAAGAGCTGGTACAGCAGTGGGGATACACTGACATGGTCCCAGACAGACACGGCATTGGGACCACTCTGGGTCAGAAGGAGACGCAAACCGGAGTCTCCACTCCCACAGGCATCGGTTACCAGATCCTCCGTCTCTTTGCGCACCCGCGCTGGCGATGATGTCACCGGAGAGGGGGCTGGACCTGTCACGCACTTGCACTTGTGCAGGAGACAGAATAGGGGATGCGGGCCCCTCACAGCTGCTTGATCTCCCCTTCTAAATCCACCCTACGCGTTTCACTCAAAGTTTGAGCTTCCTCAGGGGTTCATAATCTCCCCAAGAAGGGGGATGTAATATATAGTGTCCATGATGAGGTCACAGCACAATAAACAATTAAACAATCAATTAAAAAATCCTCTAAACAAGGTGCAGCTATTAACACATAGATCGTTAGTCCAATAGGTATTCAATTCTAATAGAGACCAACGAGTGTTTGTCGCAGATACAGCATGAATACATCTCCTCTTTTGTCATAGAAGACATGAGATTAAAATCAATATGAAAAAAGTATCAACTAATGTGTTCCACTTTCACCCACAGATGTTCTTATTACTATGTTTCAAGGGGTTAATATAATTTGCCCAAATCAGTATAATAAACTCTGCAAAAGGAGAAACACGGCAAAAATACTCTATAGAGAATAGGAGAACTAATACAAATAATAATGATAAAAAAGGAATAAAACACTAAAATGTTTAAAAGACATAACAATTATTCAATCTAATCATATCAAAATAACTGATATGAAAAAATTATTTGAACAATAGAGTAAAATGGAAGATACGGTATAAATAGGGTGATGCAGTACGAGAGAGAGCAGCGTATTCTAGGACTGGAGGGGAACGCAATGAGAAAAGAGATGAGATCAATGCCAATAAGTAAACCTGGAGGTAGCAAAATTCGCAATTTGTGAATTCGAAAGTATTCTTGTTGCGAGCTGGTTATAATTGTGTTACCACCTCTGCAATGTGTCTTCACAGTGTCTATTCCCAGATATATTAGACCAGTGGGGTCAGAGTGATGGTATTTTTATAAATTCACTGTGTGAAGTCAAACCAGTGGTTATATTTCTAATGTGTTCTAATATTCTAACACGCAGGGGGCGTATAGTGCCCCCTATGTATTGGAAACCAATGGGGCACATCAACATATAGATTACATACTCACTTTTGCAATTTATAAACTTTGAAATCTTAAAAGTTTCTCTTGTGACACCAGATGCAAAGCTGCACGTTTTTTCTGTGACCGAATGTATGTGCCTAGCATCTTGTGCACCTAAAGAAACCTATAGGTGTAGTGCTTATCCACCTCTGTGTTCCTTCACCTTCTGTTGACTGGAACATGCTTGGGGCTAATTTATCTTGCACATTGTGAGCTTTCGTAAATACAATGAGCGGTTTCTCTGGTAGCTGGTCTTTTAAGATTGGATCTCGTTTCAAGACATGGCAATGTTTTTTATTATTTTATTAGACTCTGTTAAACTGTGTGATGAATGGGATAAAGGTATTTTTCATGGGACTTTTCTGTTCTGGTCTCAGAAAGTCATCCCCTATGTAGATGACATGCTTGTGTTCTTGCCTTCTGAATCTCAGATAAAAGATAGCTTCTATCCACAAACTTATCTTCTAAGATTGAAGCTTGCTCCTCAGAAACCTTGGGGTCCAAACAATTACATCTAATTCACCTAGACTGGCTGAATGGCATGTTCGATGTCTGTTGCTGATGGTGGCAACTGTTCCCCAGGAGGTGATTCATCCCATTCATCACACAGTTTAACAGTCTAATAAAATAAATAAAATAACAAGAAACATTGCCATGTCTTGAAACGAGATCCAATCTTAAAAGACCGGCTACCAGAGAAACCGCACATTGTATTTACGAAAGCTCACAATGTGCAAGATAAATTAGCCCCAAGCATGTTCCAGTCAACAGAAGGTGAAGGAACAAAGAGTTGGATAAGCACTAATCCTAGAGGTTTCTTTTGGTGCAACAGATACAAGGCACGTAAATTCGGTCACAAGCAACGTGCAGCTTTACATCTGGTGTCACTGGAGAAATGTTTAAGATTTCAAAGTTTATAAATTGCAAAAGTGAGTATGTAAGCTATATGTTGATGTGCGCCATTGGTTTCCAATACATAGGGTGCACTATACGCCCCCTGCGTGTTAGAATATTAGAACACATTAGAAATATAACCATTGGTTTCCAATATATAGGGTCAACTATACGCCCCCTGCGTGTTAGAATATTAGAATACATTAGAAATATAACCATTGGATTCCAATACATAGGGTGCACTATATGCCCCTTGCGTGTTAAAATATTAGAACACATTAGAAATGTAACCCTCCTACCCCCACCCAATCTCAGATAGGGTCCCCTAGGGAGTCTAATGCTCTTTCTACATGTCTCTGTGTGGTGCATACCTGCTGGCAAAAGGGGGCCCTGAGTCTCCCACGATGACAGGGGGGAGAACAGGACAAGCTTCTGGGGTTGTGCCTCCGTCTCTTCTACTGGTGCAGCGCCTCCATCTCCTGCAGCCCCCAGCTGTATGGGGTGAAGTACCTACAATAGAGTTCTCTTCCCATCCTCCTCATACACTTCACTTTCAGACAGGAGTTTAGATAAAAGTGTAAGCTCTTTATTGTCTCTTCTCTTTCTCAACACACAGTTACACCGCAGGCTGTCTTCCTTCAGGATGACCCTGACCTCACTCCCGGCCTAGGGCACCAAGAGTGGGTCTAGCTCTTCCCCTACCCTCTAGGCAGGGTAGAAGGTATGGGGTTCACACTCACTCCCCGGAGGGAGGCCTCAAGACTGCCAGTCCTGGCAGGCTGGTTTGTGTCACCCTTGTCCCTTCCACTCCAGGGATAGACTCCCACTAAATAGGAAATGCAATACCCTAAGTAGCTCCAAAAGGCACCGCCCCTGTGTCTTCTGATTGGACACAGGGCCTGATGACCTGCCGTCACTGCCTCAGTGTACTGCCTGAAGTGGGGAAAACCCATGATTACTCCTGGCAAGCCTGCCCTTATGCAGGGATTACTGCCAGGAGGAGGATAGAATAATAGCCCAAACCTACCAGGGCTACCTATAATAAATGCTCATGTATTTAATATAGATAGACTATGTATGTGGTAATACGGCTGTGTTACTCATTTAAGGTTCCTCATAGGAGGTTATCTATAAAGAAAAATGTGTGTACTGAATTAGTCAGTGCGCTTTTGTATTAATATTATGTAAATTGTGTTTTTGTGGTAATGTACACTGTATTTTGATTAAATAAATATGTACTATTGACTACCTCGCACGTTGACGATGACGGATTTCACAACAGGGAGAATGTAGCACTCTGCTAGAAATTCCCTTGCCCTGCATGTCAGCCCTGGTAGGTGTAGGCAGTGCCGTGGGTTAACAGTCCTCTCAAGGCTAGGACATGTGCGTTAGATACAATTATGTTTCTTTGATGTTTCCCTTCCCAGGCACATGTCTGGCCTTGTGCTTCTCTAGAAGTTACTAGAGGGTCACATACTGTATCTAGTGGTGTGACCAAGTGGCAACAGTTAATCTGCCCAGATACTGGGGCAGAGTGTTGGCCATACCCTGACTATTAAGGTGGGGACCACCCTTGTTGTACCCAGACGTCCATGGTCCCCAGACTTCCAGGGACCCCCAGACCTTCAGACCTCAGACTCTATTTACCATCAGGGAGGTCCCCAGGTTGTCCTAACCTATGGGGCAGGAAAAGCAGCAGAACACCTTTATTGTTTTCCAGCAAGGACAGTATCCCAATGTTAAGGGCCCCAGAGAGGTGCTATAGACAGCTACATTGCTGTAGCAAGCAGGTCATTCCCAGGGTTAAGTAGGGATGGGGGGTGGGTTGACCCGTTTCCATTCCCAGGGTTAAGTAGGGACCTGGGGTGGGTCCCGTTTCCATACCCAGGTTTAAGTAGGGACCTGGGGTGGGTCCCGTTTCCATACCCAGGTTTAAGTAGGGACCTGGGGTGGGTCCTGTTTCCATTTCCAGGGTTAAGTAGGGACCTGGGGTGGGTTGACCCGTTTCCATTCCCAGGGTTAAGTAGGGACCTGGGGTGGGTTGACCCATTTCCATTCCCAGGGTTAAGTAGGGACCTGGGGTGGGTTGACCCGTTTCCATTCCCAGGTTTAAGTAGGGACCTGGGGTGGGACCTGTTTCAATTCCGAGGATTATGAAGGGACCTGGGGTGGATCTATGCTAGATTCCATTGTAAAGATTTAAGTAGGGATCAGGGATGGACTTACTCGTCATGCAAGAGAATGTAGATTGTAGTCTGTATGCTGAAAACCAGCCCTGGTTGTCCTGGACAATGCTGCTGGTTATCTAAATAAAGGCAAGTTACAAAGTTCCTGGCGCTCTCTTCTGTTCACCAAACTCCCTTATTAAAGCTGTCACGAACTCACCATCAATCCCGAGATGTATAAGGTAACCGCTGAGCTAATACACCCCTTTGAACAGGTCCAAACCCTGTCAAACACTGAGATTGTTGTAATCCCTCACCATTTTTTCCATGTACAACCTATCCCTCATGCCGGGGGGGAGGATAGGGGGGGGGGTATGTAATCATTATGCCCAACCCCTGTTATTCATGCTTTGGCAATACTGAAATATTAATTCGTCATGTCAATAAAGCTGATTTGATTTGATGTAGTATGGTATTTGCAGACACTCCCTCCTATACTGAGAAGTGCTGGAACTCCTCCACCATACAGTGACCACACAGACACAGAGAGAGAGAAACAGCTAACGGAGAGTGAGGAAGAGAGCTGTACAATAAGAGAGATTAGGCTAAGCAGGAACTACACCAACGCTTGTGAGCAGAAGATAGAGAGATCAGGAGATCACATTGTAACTTGGAGGGGACATATTGCCATCAAGAAGAGAGATACACTCATTCACTTGTGACTGGAATCCAGGAGCAGAGAGAGATCAGTCACCAGGAGCCTCCGCTCAGACTGTGATCTGAAACAGAGAGAGCAGGAGAGACCATCCCAGGCTGTCACCTGGAACCAGACCTGTCCCCAGAGATCCAACCATCAGCAGAACAAAATCAGGTCCAAGAGATCCAACCATCACCAGAACACAATCAGGTCCCAGAGATCCAACCATCACCAGAACAAAGTCAGGTTCCAGAGATACAACCATCACCAGAACAAAATCAGGTCCAAGAGATCCAACCATCACCAGAACAAAATCAGGTCCAAGAGATCCAACCATCACCAGAACAGAATCAGGTCCCAGAGATCCAAACATCACAACAACAAAATCAGGACCCAGAGATCCAGCCATCACAACAACAAAATCAGGTTTGTTAGTACCCACATTTATCATATGTTACATGCACACGCACACATATGTGTAGGGAGGAGTGGATCAGTGAGTAAAGGGAATGACACAGAGTTTAAATCAGGGGAACCTGGTTCAATAACTGGTGTCAGCTCCTTGGGCAAGTCACTATATCCCTGTGCCTCAGGCATTGTGTAATAGTGATAATAAACAAAACCCTAATTACATAGAAATAGCGCTTAACCTAATATTGCCTGTGTGGCTAAAGCACCTAATCTACTAATGATAATTAATTCAGGGGTTGATAGTTTTGTTGAACTATCCCCTAGAGTTCTATAGCTGAAAAATAAATTAAAGCAATTAGAACCACACAACGTTATTTCCAAATGGGAGACCAACCAATCCTGATAGGGAGTATTCCAAAATACTCTGATATAAATTGTACATTCCGTTCCTAATCAGAAGCATGGCAGCCTGGGTAACAAGACAGGCAGGTCTTCAAAAACCTGCCCCCTACAGATCATAAGCAACACAGATCAAGTCCCTGGCGCAAAAGAAACTGTACAATACCAGTCCCTTCTAAGTGGTATAGAAAGTCAGTCCTGTTTTTCACTATGGTGCTGCCGGTTGTTCTTACAGATGCCGGTTTCCAAGAAGAGATACAAAAGAAACACACCATTGCGCAGTAATCATTGCGCAGGACCTTGATGTTTTAGCGCACACTTCACATAGACAAATGCCTACTTACAAAATTTCGGTAGGTCATAGACAGGGAAAATATGTCTTTGATCGCCTCCTCTAAGTTTGGTGATCCAAGACTGCTGGGTCTTCCGATCCTCCGCAGTCACCAATTATGATGAATTACCCAAGAAATAATACAAAGTACATGGTACAGTACCATTTAAACCATTTAATAAGTGCACACATCCAAGATAACACTTACAGTGTATATTGTGATGATGTACAACACGGAATGCTGTCCGCGACTTGAGTCCTCTGAGCGGCGCTCGGCAGCTGGGGTTGGCGGCACTTTTTTCCTCTTCTCGCGGCCGCAACTCCTCTCTACGCCTCCCCCGATGACCTTACTGCTCTGCCTCCGACTCTTTGGTATCCAAGCACACATCCAGTTTGGCTCCACCCTACGCGTTTCGTGACCAGCACCGTCACTTCCTCAGGGATATTGTAATTGTTTAGCACATTGGGAGAAAACAGCGATATACAATGAAATTATTATTATATATAACACCCCTATCTCCCCCCCACACCCCCCCTCAGCATGACGGATAGGGTGTATAGTGACATATAGGAATATAACAGTCCTTTTCGGCTATCTCTGTAGCACATGATTGCTGTTTAAAGGTATATGTGGGTGCTCAGTGGTTACCTTAGTCGTCTCAGGGTTGAGGACTCGCGCTGGCTCTTGAAGAGGAGTAAATAAGAGTACGGGCACCAGGAAATTTTGAACATTTATTAACAGATTTTCTTCATTTACATCACAGCATTCGTGAAGTGCCACAGTTCTTGGGTTGCAACAGGACGGATTTTCAGGATACAGGAATCAGTACTTGTCCATACCTCTCACCGAGAGACAAGTAGTGTCTCATCTCCCTTTTGAACCTTTAACCCTGCCTGGTTCCAGATCCAGATCCATGAATCTAGAAATCACCAGCAGCCCACCCAGGTTTCTTCGTAGTCCTGCAAATGGGGACTACCTGCTGCTGTATTATAGGTTCCTTCAAATACTCTCCCTTGTAGAAGTATATTCCTGCTGAACAGACAGGTCTCTTCTTATTCTAGTGTAACCCCGGTCTCTTTTCAGCCCAAGAGACCCCCCATGTAGCGCTCCAAGGCTCTGCGGCACACCCGGCTAGCGGGGGCCGACTGACAGGTTGCGCAAGCGTGCGCGTTGGTCGCGCAGGCGCAGTAAGGGTAGCGCACGCGGCCCCAATGCTAAAGAGGTCCTGAGTGGACTACAATTCCCAGCAGCCTCTGGGGATTGCCCTTTCACCCACATCCCGTGCAGCCAGCCAGCAAATAGGGTTTTGCAGCTTCTCCTGTGGAGGAAGGCTACAATGTTGCAGGGACCACGTTTGGCAGTTGAAGCTGGGAGCAGGAAGGGGAAGGCAGGGTGTAGGGAGCAAGTGGTTCCTGCACCAGGTAAGGTAGTTCCCCAGATCCCAGGCAGGCCCCAATCCCCACCAGGGTAGGGGGTAGGTACTGAGGGACGGCCCCTAGGTTAGGGACTCTGCCCCTAGGTGTGTGTGTGCAGTCTTGTCGGTGTCACGGCTGGTAGTGCTGTGAGCGCTGACAAGTAGGCACAGTGTGTGTGTGTGCAGTGCAGTGTAGCTGCAGGTTGAGTGTGTGTGCAGTGTGTTGGCTGCAGAGGTTAGGCTGAGTTAGTCAGAGGGGATCCGGGAGGTGAAGGGAGAGGTAGTGTGGGTGCAGGGGGTCAGTGACCCACCTGCATAGGATAGGCTACCCCGCAGGCCCTAGGAGTTTCCCCTAAAGTCATTCAAGGTTGCTGTGCTGTAGGGACGGCCTATAGTACAGTGAGTGTCATGTTAGTTCACGGAGTCAGATAGGGTCTCCATTGACGCTGCGCACCCGTGCAGAAGGTTGGGCGCTGCTCTTCGTTGCGGCTGCAGAGGCCATCTTGGTGGGGTCTCCCCGGACGGTGGATCCTGGATGTCGGGCCGGAACTCGACGGATCCTTTACGAAGTAGTTGCAGATCCGAGCACTGGGGTGCTCGGCAGGTACCATATCATCAAGTGAACCAACACCGGTCATCAGGCGCTGATCCCGCCTTAGGCTAAACTCTTTGTAGGAACACTGAGCGAGTGGTTACATGACTGAGCCTATACCATATAGTACCGTACACGGACACGGTGTGGAGCACGTGGTAGCGGGACTGAGTATCGTTAATACAGTAAAGTTGTTTGCATTACATGTGTGTGTATGTATTTCTTGCCCAGGGGAATCTCACATCACGGGGATCCTGGGTAAGTGGAGGCGCTGCGCTAAGTAAGTGTATAAGTGTTACCCCAGGCTCCCAGCTAGCGGAGGCTCAGATCTCCTGGAGCCGCAGGTGTTGTACAGCGACCAGTAGTTCCTTTGGGAGGGTTCAGAAAAAGGGCTACATTTGGAGGCGCTGCTGAGAGATCAGACCTGGGGTGCCCGGTAATTATTTTTCTAAATTGTGCTATTTTTGTTCCTCCATGTCTTTTAAGCCCTCAAGGCGGGAGAGCCCATGTGCTGATTGGCCGCCCGCGCGGGAAAATGTTGCAGAAATCCGTCCCGGACTGGCGGGAAAACCAGAGCCCCGCCCCCACACTGTGAGTGACGTAGAGCTGAGCCCGGACCATCCATTAATGAAATATGCCTCATTTCCTCTTTAGAAGAGAGATTGTATGAAGAACTGCAGTCGACCGATTCTGTTCTTCATAATAAAACCAATAGAACCGTAAGGTGCAGTCAAGCACACCCTCAAGGGTTTGGAGCCTGGCTATCAGAGACTAGGAAGCTACCCTTTCTTTTGTGTCCATGTATACGAAATCTATTGAGACTGCCTGTTAGTATGATCTATGACCCCAACCTGCTGCTACTAGACTACAAGGAGGTGTTCATAGAAGGGATAAGGTGTATGCACAACACTTGTGTTACTTGTGACTTCCCAGGTGGTGAATTGATTTTGGTACCCGCGTGTACCTATTGCGGAGTACAGTTTCCAGACCCAGTGTTGCTGGAGACTCCGGAACCCGCCAAAGAAAAAGCGGTCAACTGCAAGACTGAATCAGTCAATGCAGGTAATCAAGCTACCTACCTCACAGAAGTTGCGAAGGGCACGGGTACTCTAACCGTGGTTCCCGAGTCGGTTCTGGAGCCAGAACCTGAAGAGACAGATGCGCTTGGCCTGCACTGCTGCCTGAGCGAATGTGATTGTCTTGTCGGTGAGTTGGCCCGAGGGCCCGAGTGTCCTGACTGTGAAGCGCAGTTCCTGACGCTTCGACTGCCGCAGCCTACAGAACTGTCAGAGGAGGAGGAAGACACTGATGCAGAGACGGATTATTCATCCTCCGAGGATGAGATAGACTGCCAGGGGTTACACCCTAATGTGTATGTGGTCTGGCAAGCACCAGGAATAGATGTCCTTGCGCTAATGTGCCCCTGCCTGAGTGAAGCCTATGACAAGGGAGTCGACATGTCCCAAGTACCGCTAGACTTCAAGACAACCGAGGTGGACGGGGAAACGTGTATACAGTGTTTTAGCCCCACCTGTGACTGTTCTAGAGGCGCACTGGCGTGGGAGCCCGAAAGTGCCTGCTGCGGTGCATGTTTCTTGAAGCCTATTGTACCCCAACCTGCGGAACCTGCGGAGAAAGAGATGCCTGAGGTCTCTACCCCGGCGGTCAGCGCCGCTGCTAGTCCACCTACCTCAGCTATGGAGGTTGTGGAGGGCTCGTGCCCAAATGGACATTCTAGATTCAGGTCCTGAGCCGGAGCCGCCGAAGGCAGAGCTACAGATGTTGGAACCCCAGATGTTGGTTCAAGACCCAGTTCCCGAGCAGGAACCACAGAGCTCAGACCCACAGATTCCGGAATTACAGGGTAAGGTGTCTATACCCCCATCCTCTTTTGGTGATTCCAGTGACCAACCACTCGTGGTGATGCGCCTGCCGGCGGACCACTCATGCCAAGTCACTGAGCCAACTATCTTGGCGGATACAGAGCCTGCTGTGGGCCCGTGTGCCCTACTGTGGCCAGTCTGGCCTTCTACGATGGTACCAGCGGTCCCAGGCTTGGGATCAGTACCTGCCAACGATGACAGGGGTGAGTTGACTGCCCCAGGGGTGTCGGGTGTGAGCTCCTCGGTGATCGTGGGGCCTGGTGGCTCCAAAGGTAGGGTCACCTGGGCGATGGGCTCACCTCGTCATTGCGTCCTGGTGGAGGTGTCTTCCCCAGAAGATCTCTGCAGACCAGGGAGCGGATTTGACCTCATCAAGGTATCCGGTACAGTGGCCAGGAGCGACGCTTATCCATGCGCGAGTAGTCTCCAAGCTTTATCTTCTCAAGACACGGGCATGCATGAAGACATTGTGCTGTCCACAGAAGATGTCACCGTTAAAAGGATTGCTGAAGCGGACAAAGACTGTGCTGAGACCGCTTGGGTAGTTGTGGCCTCTTCCATGCTCATGATGGAGCGCTTTGTTCGCCATGTGGTGAACCGAGGCAAGAGACTGAACCTCCCTGTCTCCCGCGAGATGAAACCGGAGGATCTGGCAAGGGTCAATACCCAGGACCCTTTACTATTTTTTTCTGCGAGGGGGAGGCGATGGTTTGGCGGTAGACACTGTAACACCTGATCTTGAGTTCCAAAAGACTCACAGGAGTCAAGGTGGGATACCCTCACCCAATCAGTTAGGGGCACTCCACTCTGAGACTCAGCTGGCCTCGGGTATCCACGCGAGTATGTCGGGTACCGGGGAACAAATGCATGTTGTGTGTGATGTACCGTTTGCAATGCATTTTTCATTATATATCTCCCTGTTGCATGGTTACTACCCAAGCGAGGTTGTTGGGATTCTGCCATGGGGAGAATGTAGCCCTGGTCTTGTTTTGCCTCCAGGGACCCCCTCTGTGGCGTGCTGAGCGATCGCGGGTGCCGCCGGAGGCAGCTACGGACCCGCCGACACAACGCAAAGGTGGGGGCCGGAGCAGGGAGCGCTCCGAGTCCCCGGAGTCTCTGCAGCGTACCCGGCTAGCGGGGGCCGACATGACAGATTGTGCGAGCGTGCGCATTGGTCGCGCAGGCGCAGTAAGGGTAGCGCACGTGGTCCCAATGCTAAAGAGGTCCTGAGTGGACTACAATTCCCAGCAGCCTCTGGGGATTGCCCTTTCACCCACATCACGTGCAGCCAGCCAGCAAATAGGGTTTTGCAGCTTCTCCTGTGGAGGAAGGCTACAATGTTGCGGGGACACGTTTGGCAGTTGAAGCTGGGAGCAGGAAGGGGGAGGAAAGGTGTAGGGAGCAAGTGGCTCCTACACCAGGTAAGGTAATTCCCCAAATCCCAGGCAGGCCCAAATCCCCACCAGGGTAGGGGGTAGGTACTGAGGGAGGGCCCATAGGTTAGGGACTCTGCCCTTAGGTGTGTGAGTGTGCAGTTTTGTCAGTGTCACGGCTGGTAGTGCTGTGAGCGCTGACAAGTAGGCACAGTGTGTGCAGTGCAGTGGGTTGCTGCAGGTTGACTGTGTGTGTGCAGTGTGTTTGCTGCAGAGGTTAGGGAGAAGTTAGCCAGAGGGGACCCGAGTGGGTACGGGAGAGGTAGTGTGGGTGCAGGGGGTCAGTGACCCACCTGCATAGGATAGGCTACCCCGTAGGCCCTAGGAGTTTCCCCTAAAGCCATTCAAGGTTGCTGTGCTGTAGGGACGGCCTATAGTACAGTGAGTTTCACGTTAGTTCACGGAGTCAGATAGGAACTCCATTGACGCTGCGCACCCGTGCAGAAGGTTGGGCGCTGCCCTTCCTTGCGGCTGCAGAGGCCATCTTGGTGGGGTCTTCCCAGACGGTGGATCCTGGATGTCGGGCCGGAACTTGACGGATCCTTTGTGAAGCAGTTGCAGATCTGAGCACCGGAGTGCTCGGCAGGTACTATATCAACAAGTGCACCAACACCGGTCATCAGGCGCTGATCCCGCCTTAGGCTAAACTCTTTGTAGGAACACTGTGCGAGTGGTTACAAGACTGAGCCTATACCATATAGTATCATACATGGACACAGTGTGTGGGGCACGCGGTGAGGGGACAGAGACATTACTCCTGATGAGAGTGGCCGGGCCACTAAGGTTACCTGTTGCATTATAGAGTGATAAGGTTACTCTGCATTATCGTTAATACAGTAAAGTTGTTTGCATTACATGTGTGTGTATGTATTTCTTGCCCAGGGGAATCTCACATCACGGGGATCCTGGGTAAGTGGAGGCGCTGCGCTATGTAAGTGTATGAGTGTTACTCCAGGCTCCCAGCTAGCGGAAGCTCAGATCTCCTGGAGCCACAGGTGTTGTACAGCGACCAGTAATTCCTTTGGGAGGGTTCAGAAAAAGGGCTACATATATATCTCTGTTCACCTTGGGTTGGTAGAGGTTCCCCCTGCTTCCTTGCACCAATTCCCCTTATTTGTATACTTACCACTAATGTGGAGTGCTACCTAACCCACATACTTATTTTTAAAGTTAGTAGTTGTTCCTTCCCTCTGAGGTAAGCAGGTCACACAATTGGGAGCCTGAGATTGGGACCTACCCATGTGCTCTTCCCTCCAGGAGAGAGTGAGTGTGGACCATACCTCTGCCTCCGCTAGGGAGGTGGGGAAGAGCGAGGATGCTGTGGGTGCCCTTGGCCTGTAGTGGTGGTCCAGGGACCATCTTCAGTGATAGCTGACCTGACAGACTATCCGGCAGAAGACTGCCATGTACCTGTGCTGTGAAGAGTATAGTAATAAACCCGTTCCTGTTTGCAATATACCTCCTGTTTGGTGCGTGACCTTCCTGGGGGGAGAGGTAATAAGTTCTACCGTGGTAAGAAAAAAGTGTATTTGTGTGTAGCGCTATTCTAAAAATAGGTGATATTAATTATACACTAAAGAATCACTCTAAACAATAAATTGTGGTGATTCCTAAGTGATTGGGCTGTGTTGCAGGGTACATGCAACCACACACGCGGGTTCTCTTGATAAGGCTTATTTATTGAGCCTTAAAAAATACAGCACACAAAAACAAAATAGCTTATTTTCAGCATACAAAAAAAAACCAGCTTCTCTTCAGCATGCAGGACACAGACAGTTCATCAAACATGTACTTTGAAAACAGACCTTATAGCAGTAATCTTACTTCAGCATTTCAGTCCTATCTCTTGACCAGCTAGCCTGCATGTGTGTACAGCCTGGGGTTTTTAAAACACCTTCATTATGCAGCTGGGACCACTCTAATTGTCAGGAGCTTCCCAGCTGAAAATTAACCTCGGCACTGCTGCACTGCATACCTACACATACGTCTGCTAGGCATATAGCTGGTGACGTTCATTCCTCCCCTGTTAGTGTGTGGCTGGGCAACGCACGGCTGAAGCACGACCATCCACCCCTTCTCTAGAAAATAAATCAGCATTGGCATTTTCTTTTCCAGGCTTGTGCTGAATCTCAAACGAGAAGGGTTGGAGGGCCATATACCACCTGGTCAATCTAGCATTGGAGTCTTTCATAGTATTTAACCATTTTAATGGAGCATGGTCTGTTAACAATGTAAAATGGACTCCCGCCAGGTAGTGCCTCAAGGCCTCAATTGCCCACTTTACCGCGAGGCACTCCTTCTCAATTACTGAGTAGTTTTTTTCCCTTGGGAACAATTTCCTACTCAGATAAAGGATCGGATGTTCCACTCCCTCAAACTTTTGCGAGAGCATTGCCCCTAGCCCTATCTCTGAGGCATCGGTTTGTACAATAAAAGGCTTATCGAAGTCTGGGCTTCTAAGGACGGGACCCTCTGATAGACACCTTTTTACCTCCTCAAAGGCTCTCTGGCACTCACCTGACCATACCACTTTTGTAGGGGCACAATTTTTTGTGAGGTCTGTTAGTGGGGCTGTAACTTCCGAGTAGTTGGGGATGAACCTCCGATAGTACCCTGCTAAACCCAACAGGGAGCGTACCTGCGTTTTTGTTCGGGGGGTCGGAACTTCTCTCAGGGAAGCTACCTTATCGGCTAGTGACCTTACTTTTCCACCACCCACTGCATACCCCAGGTACTTGGTTTCCGCCTTACCTAAGGCACATTTCTTAGGGTTGGCTGTGAGCCCTGCCTAACTTAGCAACTTGAGGACCGCTTTCAGCCTATTTAGATGGGCCCGCCAGTGTTAACTATAAATGACAATGTCATCCATGAGGTCTCAGTACTTTATCCATGAGCCTCTGAAATGTGGCTGGGGCTCCATGCAGTCCAAATGGCATTGTCACAAACTGGTATAAACCCATGGGAGTGGCAAAGGCTGTTTTGCACTTGGACTTTTCCTCTAAAGGTATTTACCAGTATCCTTTTGTTAAGTCCAGCGTGGATATATATTCCACATTACCAAGGGCGTCAATTAACTCGTCCACCCTTGGCATCGGATATGTATCAAACTTGAATACCGCATTGACCTTTCGGAGGTCCACAGAAAATCTTACCTTCCCATCGGGTTTAGGGACCATAATTAGTGGACTACACCACTCACTGCATGATTCCTCAATCATGCCTAAATGTAAAATTTCTTGTACCTCCTTCTCTACTAGGGCCTTACGGCTTTCAGGCAACCTGTAAGGACGAGAACGTACTTTTACCCCAGGTACTTTTACCCCAGGCTGTCTCTATCACATGGGAAAATAAATTAGTTTGCCCTGGTAAATCAGAAAAAACATAATTGAATTGTGTAATTATTTCTAACAAGTCCCCTTTTTGTTCAGAGGACAATTGTCTACCCATTGGGATTTTATCGTCACCGACGATGTTCTCCCGTGGGGGCTGAGGACCCAGGTCCGTTTCCTCCTCCACCGGGTGGATGAATAGAGACCGCTGCACCTTCCAGGGTTTCAGCAAGTTCACATGGTAAATTTGTTTACCCTTCCTGGACCCTGGTTGAGCGATCTCGTAATCCACATCATCCGTGCGGCAGAGTACTTCAAATGGGCCCTGCCATTTGGCTAGGAGTTTACTCTCACAACTGGGTAATAATAACATCACCTGGTCTCCCGGGTGAAACACTCTCATGTGAGCATTCTGATTGTAATGTCTCTCCTGACTGTCCTGGGCTGATCTAAGATTCTCCCTAGCAAAATGGCTGACCACATCTAGGCGCTTCCTAAGGTCTAGTACATATTGCAGGGTATTCTTAGAAGGGGACCGCTGTTCCTCCCAGGACTCCTTTAGGAGGTCTAGGATTCCCCGGGGTTGGCGGCCATACAATAATTCAAATGGAGAGAATCCTGTGGAGGCCTGGGGAACTTCCCGCACTGCGAACAGCAGAAAAGGGAGAAGTTCATCCCAGACTCTCTTCTCTGAATCTATAAATTTTCTCAGCATACCTTTTAGAGTTCGGTTAAATCTTTCCACCAATCCGTCAGTCTGTGGATGGTAGACCGATGTCCGAACAGACTTCACCTCTAGTAATTTTAAGACATCCTGCATCAGTTTAGCCATAAAATTTGTACCTTGGTCTGTTAACATAACCTCGGGAAGTCCAACCCGTGAGAACAGCTCCAACAATTTGTTGGCTACTTGCCTCACCATTGCTGTCCTCAGGGGGAACGCCTCAGGATATCTTGTTGCATAGTCGACTATTATGAGAATAAACCTGTGTCCTTTCGCTTACACCAATCCTCTCAAAGGGAACGGACACCAAGGGTAGAGGAACCAAGGGGGCTGGTTTTGAGCCTTCGGACTAGTTAGCTGGCACTAAGGACATGCCGCACATAACTTAGCAATGTCACTATCCATACCTTGCCAATAGAAGCGGAACGAAATACGGTCCAAGGTTTTATCTCTACCCAGGTGACCACCCCAAGGGACAGTATGGGCTAGGGGGAAGACAGTTTTAACAAACGCCTTGGGAACCAATATTTGTCTGGTGACCTCCCCTGTTTGTGTCTGCATGTTCACCCTATACAGGATATCATTCGACAATCCAAAATGAGGGAACACCATTACCACTTGTGCATTCAATATCTGGTCATCAATCTTTACCGCTTTATCCTATTGTTTGGCCAGGACTGGGTCTTCCCTCTGCCTCTGGCAAAAATCAGGGAGACATAGCTCTGGTAAATCCCCAGGGCCTATCTCTCCCTCTTTCTGGCCATCCCCAGTCATGACTTGTGACGTATGCCTATTAGTATGGCCACCTTGAGTCCCAGATTTCTGCAACCAATCCTGTTTGTCACAGCGTCTTTGCCTCCGAGTCTTTGGAACCCGGTGTCTACTGTGGAACAGGTCGGCCAAAAAGGGGAACAGTTTACCAGGTTTCTCCTGAGTCAGAGAATGAGGCTCCTCCTGAGAGACTGGAGCCATTAGGTTTGAAAAGAAAGGCCAGTCCCGGCTGAGCAAAACGGGGGCAGGGAGCCAAGGAGCGATTCCTACTTCGATCCTGGCCTCCTGATTTTGGCCGTTGGATACCATTTTACATCGCCGTGTATACACTCTATACTCCATGGGGAGTCAAAGGAAAGCACGTCAGGCGGTAACAGTTCCCGGAAGACCAGCGTTTTTCCAGAGCCTGAATCTATAAAGGCCTGGACGGTTTTACCACCAATCTGGATTGGAAGTAGCCTGGGCTTGCCACTTTCTCTGGGGAAGGCCGAGGCTACTGTCCGGCTGAAGGAGCATTCCATCTGTGGGCAGTACACATGACGGTGGCCTTGTTCTCCGCAGGCCGAACATGGAGAGGCTTCCCTTGCCGGAGGGTGCCGTGGATACCGCTCAGCGGGACCGGATACTGGAGACCAGGCCTCTGATGGGTCCTGTGTGCGACGTCCTCTGAAGTTCCTCTCATTTGGCGACGAGCCGACATCAGGAAGTAGATGAGGGTCTCGGCGGGGACCAGCATTTGAAGCCCTCCCTTGCTGGAACGACTGCTCCTTCCGTGGGACTTGGCGGTTGCGTATGTATGGGCCGTAGGTCTCCCATTGGTCCGACCTCCCTCTTTGGGCATCCGCAAATGCCGGTGGTGTCGGATGCGTCGGGTCAGGACACTCGCCTGCTCCTCGGCCCCAAGGAAGTTCTCAATGAGTCGGACCGCCAAAGCTAGGGTTTCAGCAGCATGGCGTTTTACCCAAGAGCGTGTGGAAGGGGGTATTACCAGTAGGAATTGTTCCAAAACAACTTGCTCAAGAATTGCCTCCTTAGTGCACTCCTCGGGTTGTATCCAGCGAGTACACAAGTCCAATAACCGCTGAGCGAGGACCCGGGGTCTCATCTTAGCGGTGTACTTCAGGCTCCGGAACTGCTGCCAGTAGGTCTCTGGGGTCATACCTAAGCGATCCAGTATGGCGGCTTTTACTTGTTTGTAATCCATTGCCTGGTCGCTGGGAGGCCCTGATATGAGGCCTTGACTTCTCCTATGAGGAGCGGGGCCAAAGCGGTTGTCCAGCGATCTGCAGACCAGCCCCGGGCTTCGGCAACTCTTTCGAACGTCAGTAAAAAAAGCCTCTGGATCCTCGTTCTGAGCCATTTTCCTCAGGAGGACCGGGGGTTTGTTCGCAAGTTCTGTACTGGCAGACCCCTGGGATTGAGTCAGCAACCTGGCCATCCGCTCATCCTGTGCTTCCTGCTGCTGGATTAGGAGCTGGGTTTGCTGCTGCAATAGTCTTTCATCTCTCTCTGCATGTAGTTGGGTCTGCTCGCACAGAAACGCTTTTAAAAATTATTCCATTTTTAAAAATAAATAAATTGTGTGTGGCCCTTCAACTGCAGGGGCTTTTCAAAATCCTGGCACTTCTGACACCATATGTTGCAGGGTACATGCAACCACACACACGGGTTCTCTTGATAAGGCTTATTTATTGAGCCTTAAAAAATACAGCACACAAAAACAAAATAGCTTATTTTCAGCATACAAAAAACAAAACAGCTTCTCTTCAGCATGCAGGACACAGACAGTTCAAACATGTACTTTGAAAACAGACCTTATAGCAGTAATCTTACTTCAGCCTTTCAGTCCTATCTCTTGACCACCCAGCCCTCCTGTGTGTGCAGCCTGAGGGTTTTAAAACACCTTGATTATGCAGCTGGGACCACTCTAATTGTCAGGAGCTTCCCAGCTGAAAATTAACCTCGTCACTGCTGCACTGCATACCTACACATACGTCTGCCAGGCATATAGCTGGTGACGTTCATTCACCCTGTCACAGGCTGCCAACTATACAACTAACTACCCTAAGTTAGCATTTAATATGAACAAAACAAAAAATAGGGGCTCCCTTGCATCTATAAAAGGTGAATAACACACAGTACAATGCAATAAAATAAACTATACAATATAGGTGAATACAACCGTATGGGTGAAAAGGAAGGCTGCAAATAGTCCCCAAAAACTTCCAAAAGATAAATACAGCAACATAGTGTAATATTGTTAGGTGTAGATACACCTGTAATAACAATGATTAAATATAAGAAAAAGTCAGAGTGTTAGAGCAATTAGATAAAAAAGAGAAAATTTAATACACATAAAAAGAAAAACAAGTAGATCAATCATTCCTCGTGGATGTACAGTACTTATTCATATGCGCTTTATCTACTTGCATCTTGTAAGTAGGATTCCTACTGTACAGTTGCCTGATGCAGGAGCAGCGGCAGTTCATTTTTTGTTTTTGTTTTTATATGTGTATTACATTTTCTCTTCTCTCACTCGACCCTACCTTCTGTCAATTACCCCACTCTCACTCAATCCACCCTACAAAATACATACCAAAAAACCCCACCCCCGGGGGAGTGGGGGGGTCTGTCGTCTGTAGGAGGAACCCCTGAGACTGCTTCAAGGAGTCCCAGGGTTCCACAGAACCCTGGTTGGGAATCACTGGATTAGGGTAACAAAGATAAAATAATGAGAATTTGTAATTTTTTTAAAATAGTATCAATTATTATCTGGAGCCATGCCTCAGGCAGTCGTCTCTCAGTTATGGGGATAGAAGTATTTAAGAGGCTGCAGTTTGCTGAGATTAATACTTCTGATTCCTTTGTTCTGTTCAAGGAGAAGAGGAAGCAAGGAATCTCTGTGAACTGCAGCCTCTCTGAAACTCCCAGTGCCATTAATCAGGGCTGCGCAAACGGGGGGGTACCGTGCTTACAGAGGCTCAACGTTCTTCCCTCACAACATTTAAATTGATTGCCAGGGTAGGACACCGGGCCTCTGTAAGTGTCTTTTACCTGCTATCCGGCTTCTCCTGACGATGCAGCGTAAAATGGCAATGACCTCACATGACGCCACCGAGACGCAACCGTGGAGAGCAGGTAAGAGGCATGGGGCACAAATTAAAAAGTTTGTTCCCATGCCATAAATGACATAATAAGTAGATCCAAGATGGTCACCTCCTGATTCCCTTGAAGGGTGAGACCTGACTTCAGAGGAGAGAAGTGCACTGCCTGATACATAGACATTAATAATGTACTGTATTTTGTGTGTTTATCTCATTCCTCTTCATCCTTCTAATCTCTTCACAGGTCAATTAGAAACATGCGTCCTTTCTGTGGCCTTATCACTGCATGCTCCAAGAAGCCAGGTGAGATTCCTAATTCTTCTCTATTCATGAAGTGCCACAGTATTAATTAGTATTAATAACACTAAATATTCATCATCATTATCATATCTACTTTTGCTATTATCCAGGTGAGACTCTCCATGTATAAGTGGTTCTCTCTGTTTGTGCTCCCCACAGTCCCTCTGCGGGGGATCTCCGTTGATGTTCAGGTTCAAGGCTTCGTGGCGGATGTAACAGCGACGTTGAAGTATAAGAACCTGGAGGAGAAGGCGGTGGAGGCCGTCTTTGTGTTCCCTATGGATGAAGACTCTGCCGTGTACAGCTTTGAGGCAACGGTGGACGGGAAAAAGATTGTAGCAGAGATTCAGGAGAAGAAGCAGGTAATGGTGACGTAATGTAATCTTCAGATATTAAATATAATGATCTACCAAGGATTTCCAGTGAACAGAAGACCCTTTTATTTTAAGCCACCGTATCTCCAGCCTTTAAACTCCTCAGACCTGAAGGAGCCTGCCACACACACAGAACTATATGGGTAACTTGGTTATAAGCAGCGTGTGATTCTCCTTATTGGGTCAGGACAGAAATAATTCAGAAATATTATGCTGTTCATTGACTTGTCTAAAAAATGTAAACCTGCAGCATTTCCAAGAGAGCGTTTAATACTCAGTGTACATGTGTTAATACAGAGATTAACGGTTTCTGTCTAACTTTCTAGATGACCAATATCAGATTTATTGGCCTATTATAGTAGCCCTCGATAACGTTGCTTCCATCTCGAACGATGTGGCATGTTCCTATCGAATGGCGTGACATTTGTGTTATCACGGTGTTCAGAAAGAATCAGAAACCATTTCCACAAGTCACAAACCGTGAGGTAGGAAAATGCCAATACCGCTCGGGACAGCAGCGATGGTATCTCAGCCTCTCTCAAAGTTCTCCTCTGTACGATCTGGCCGCAGTCTGTAAGAGCTGCACAGAGAGAGCTGCATCTCCCTGCACAGCACTCACAGGCGATCACAGTGATTTTATTTACATTATAATACTAGTGTGCGGGGAAGGGGGTCTACGGAGCTGAACCAAATTAATTTCAGGTCCGGGGACCCCCTTCTTCCCGAGTTACAGGCCCCAGTATCTTAAAGGGATGTACGTCACATCCTTAATAAAATGGCTGCCATCACATGGTACATCCCCAATCCGATTGGTTGAAGTACCATGTGACAGCTTCCATTTTTTTAAAGGATGTGATATTGTCTTAAAGAGATGATGTCACATACTTTTAAAAAAATGGCTGCCATCACATGGTACTTCAACCAATCGAATTGGGGATGTACCATGTGATGCATCACATGGTATATCTAACAAACCGATTGGTTGCAGTACCATGTAATGGCGCCATTTTTTTTAAGGATGTGACGTACCTCCCTTTAAGATAACGTCACATTCTTTAAAAAAAAAAAAAAAAAAACAGGGAGGGTGGTTAGGCGTCCCGGGTGGGTAGCCGGGGAGGGGGGTTAACCACTTAATTACTATAGCAGTTACTAACTGCTGAAGTGATTAAGGGGTTAGTGGCCATTCGTTTGTTTTTTTATTGGTATGTTGCTGCCCACGGAGGACATGGACGTGGAGGACGGTGATGAGGACAGCCTTCATCCTGGCAGGGGTAAGTGCAACTTTCATTTACTTTATGCTTGATGGATAATGTTTTAGTTTTCATGGGCAAATGAGCAATTATCCAGATCTGGATAATAGTAATTTTGCCCATTACTGTACTGTATGTGTTGGGGGGAGGAGGGGGCGAGGGGGTACCCATTCATTGCCATTGGGGTTAACATTGCTCCCATTGAGGGCATAGGTAACCACACTGGCAATGAATGGGTGTATTGGCTTGTATTGGGATTTAATGTTTATAGTGGGTAGCGGGGGTGGGTGAAGGTGGCATTTGGCCCGTGCTTGGTGTTTATGCCTACCGGGTGTGTAGCGGGAGGGGTTAACCCCTTCATTACCAAAGTGATAGTAACCGCTAAGGTAATGAAGCGGTTAACTCCTCCCGCAATCTTCCCGCAAAGCCTGAACACCCACAATGGGACAAATACCACCTTCACCCAACCCCGCTACCCGCAATAAACCTGGCAATGGTGGTTAACCCCTTCATTGTGTTACTGGTTTGCCGCTAAGGTAATGAAGATTCCTGCAAATGTATTTTTATTGCATTGAATAGAAGCCGGGGGTCTCCAGAGCTGATATTAATGCGGGGGGTCTCCAGAGCTGATATTAATGCGGGGGGTCTCCAGAGCTGGTATTAATGCGGGGGGTCTTTAGAGCTGGTATTAATGTGTATCACCTCCTGAGACTCCTGGCTTCAATCCAATGCAGGAAAAATGCAATTTTTTTTCCTACTTGCAAATCCCATTCCACTACCCCTTGGGGGGGGCGAGATGAAATCTACGAGGAGCTCGCTAGATGAGATCCTCGATGAGATTCTCGTAGCTACCAGAATAGGGTGGTTTCCGAACAAATGCGAGTTGGAGCTCTTTTGGAGATCTCGCTTGGTGTGTTTGGCCTACGGGGCCAACGCTCGGGGAGATGCGCTTCCCGAACGAGTTTGGCAGGTGATCGGAGCTTTGCGCATAGCAACATTGCCAAATCGTTCGGGAAGTTTATAGAATAGGCCCCTTAGTCTTAATTAACATCTTGTGTGCTATGAACTTTGGGAATATAGGGATATAGAGAGAAAAGTTCCTTTTGCTCTTCTTTGCATCACTTTCCAAAGGCGCTGCGCTCAACCTTTGCCCATGTTTACCAGTCTGTGATTTGGGAAGTGTCAATAGGAGGAATAACCTTGTGCATACAATATACAGAGATGCACCAAATTCTGCTCCCATCTTGCTGCATATATCCCTCTCTTCTTTGGGCTAAAACACAGACCAGGTCTGAGGGGACAGGAAGCTCTGTGCACAACAATCAACTTTGCACGTAAACGTCTTACATTTGGGGCGAAAGAGAACAAATAAATGGATCCATTGCATCTCCCACTATGTGTGTCTCACAGGCTCAGAAAACCTACGACGAGGCCCTCAGCCAGGGCCAGCAGGCCTTCCTATTGGAGGAGGATGAGAGTTCCGGGGACATCTTTAGCTGCAGCGTGGGAAACCTGCTGTCCGGTCAGGAGGCCGAGGTGACGCTGAGCTACGTGCGGGAGCTGCCGCTGGAGGCGGACGGAGCCGTGCGCTTTGTGCTGCCGGCCGTCCTCAACCCCAGAAACACCCCGGGAGGTAAAGCAGAGCATTGTGGGAGACTCCGGTGAGAGGGGCTCATGTAGATTGTAGAGTTACGGCACCAGGTGCCTGATTCTGGGAATTTCTAGGTGTTTTCTAACAGGGCGTAAGCAGAAAACAATGAGCTGTGCAGACACGTTAATACACAATAAGAGATTGGCAATGTAAAACTGATCTTTAACTCGTACAGATTATGGGTTTATGTGACCATACAGATGTAGCGGCCGGTCGTCTACCGCATCAAGGGGCAAAACCCCGGCCAATTCGCCGAAAACTCCGCGAGATGGTCCACGGCAGGCTGTAATGGACCATCGGATTATCACAGTGAGGGGTCCCTACGTTTAAATGGGACTCACGCTGTGTGAATCCTACCGGGCTGCTCCTGTCTGTAAGAGACGCGCAGTAAGGGATTACAATCAGTCACTCCCCCTGCGCGCCTCATACTGGCGATCGCGGGGCTTTTATTTTATTTTAATAATACAGTAGGAGGGGGTCTTCGGAGGTGAACAACATTGATTTCAGGTCCGGGGACCCCCTGCCGGTATTCCTGTGACCATGTTTAAATTCTACCGCGCCACAGCCCACGTGATCGGGGGATCTAAACAAACCAGGGGGATACCGGCACCCCATGACCTGGCCTGTGTCTCTAACCCCCCCCACCCCCCAACACATACAGTACAGTATGGGCAAAATCCATATTATCCATATCTGGGTAATCACTCATTTGACCACTAAAAAAATAAAACACAACAAAAACATTAACTAGCCAGCATATAGTAAATGAAAGTTCTACTTACCCCTTCCAGGAGGAAGGCCGCCCTCATCCTCCTTGTATTCCTCTTCTTCAGTGGGCACCAACAAAAAAATAAAAAATAAATAACTACTTGCCACTACCCCCTTAATCACCTTAGAGGTTGATAACCACTATGGTAATTAAGGGGTTAACCCCCCTCCCGCTACCCACCCGGGAGGCCACCCCACCCTCCCCAGGGCAACTACCCCACCCTCTACCCATTGATTGGCACAGTGGTACATCATGCCCATATAATATATGCATGATTAGCCACTACGGCAGTCAGTGGACACCCTAACCACACCCCCCCATACAATACTGTATTATCAAAATAAAATAAAAGCCCGCGATCGCCTGTTAGAGGCGCGCAGGTAGGGTGACTGATTCAGCCTATCTCTTACTGCGCGTCTCTTACAGACCGGTAGAACCCGGTAGGATTCACACAGCAGGGACCCCCGCTGTGTTAATCCGATGGGCCATTAGTCTGGCCGCTGGAACCTCGCGGCTTGCTAGAGGTTGCCGTGCAAAACACGCGCGGCAAGTGGTAGAGAACAGGTAGCTACATCTGTAGATTCAAAGCATTTAATAAGGATTGTACTAACACTTTACTTTATTGCACATAGCTTTATTGGTTAATGTGTTTCTGTCAATTTCTTGCCATTATTTTTACCATGGAGCTAATTGCCCAATGTAAATTGGTTGAGTATCTGTTCCAACACCAGCGGAGTTATCAGCAGGAGGTGAAGGAGAAGACCTTACCTGATACAGCACATTTATGGGACAGCTCTATATACTTTTTATTCTCTCAACGCTGGAGTTTAAATCTCCGCACAAAGTCTGACTTTTGAAACGAGCAGCTCCAAGTGACGTTCAAAGAGTTTGTTGAAAGATTTGTGTTCAGCCCACAGCTTAACCCCTTAAGTGTCCGAGGCCCATGCAACACCGTGCTTTGCTGGCGTCTCAGGCACTAAATGGGTTAAGTTGTGTGGTCCTGTAACACAATCTGCTTTGCATTGGAACTGCCCAAAACACAAGTTGAAATGTAGTCTGAGAAATACTTACAAGTGTTATTTTTCTCTGTCCCCTTCTCAATCTTTCCTTCTCCTATTTTCTTGTCCCTCTGTGTAGATCAAGAAGAGAGTATTACTGCCAACCTCCCGCGCGTCCCCCCTGGTCAGATCCCATACACCCTGAGTATGAGAGCCCACTTCCAGTCGGCGTACGGCATCTCCAAGGTCCAGTCTAACTGCGGGATCACCCCTCTCCAGTACACCAATGATGACAAAACTGCGGCCAAGGTGAGGGAACAGATATCGAAACTCTCCTCTAAATATACTTATAAACTACCCCTCTGAATGAACTTACTTACACCTGCCCTGCTAGGATTCTGCTTTCAGAGAGGTTAAATACTGGAAGTGTCCACCAGACACTGCTTAACCAGAGAACGCCTGTTCTCTTGGTGTGAGATGGAGATTACACTCCATTTACCACACTGTATATATGGTCCCCAGGAACTTATTCTATGTAATCTGATGTGGCTAATTAGGCAATTTTCAGCTGAAGTTCTCCTATTTGATTCCTAGAATAAGTCCCTTAGATTAAATTTGTCCTACACCCTGCTTCACTAGCCTGCCCCAAATCCAAATACAGTAACGTCCGCCTCAATGGATAGAAGGAACAGTTCATGGATGTTCTGTCCCAGGGTTACTGTGGCTTTATAAGTTGAGAAGGTCAGTTTACTCAATTCCTTCCCCCTATACAAAATTACATCTTCTCTGAATTTCTGATGTTTATTGTGGGAACATGAACAAAAAAATAAGGAATAGGTAAGAAAGAAAGCTCTCGCATGCGAGCTCTGAAAGGAAGGAACTGAACACAGTCCCAGAGGAAACAGCTTGGACTGCACCAAGAGACAGGGAGAAAGGAAAGTACCAAGACCCCAGGGGGTGGGGATAGGGAGGTTGCTAAGGCCACAGGCAAAAGCAGAATACAGGAAGGAATACTGAACTGCAGACAGAACAGATACCTTGGTTTCTGCCCCCACTCTTCCCCCAGACTTAAGTCTTATTCTTTTTTTTATGCAAAAAAGTCTCAATTTTACTATATATTGAATGTATCCATTTCTTTCCGTGCCATTCTATCTTTGTCCCCCTGTCTTTCACTTTCGCTTTTCATCTTTACCCACTCTCACGGGAGACCAGGACTTACACACCAGGGATCAATTTGCCAGACAGAAATACAGAGTTTATCAAATTAATTTATTGGAAAAAGGAGTATCCAGAGCTATTTACAGCAAATCAACACACACTTACAACTAGGAAACTGGGGTACGCTATAAACCTAGTTGCAGGGATCTCATCAAGAGATTTACCCTGTGCTCCCTTCCCTGCAAAATCCTCTGCAGCGTCTCCCAGTTACAGCTCCTTGCCAATCTGCTTCTTCTCTTCCACAAATAATCCACTCTCAGCAAACAGCTAACAAAGAGATCTTATCTCCTCTTGCTAGGATTTTGCAATATGACCCCAACCCCTGATTGGTGGGGGGAAGGGCAACACAAACACAGTTACATGCAGAGCCTTACTGGGGAAGATCACAGACCACTGTGCAACAGTAAATCTGAAACCAAAATAAACATCTGGTTCTTGATGTGCTGGAACCAAGCTACAGAATACATATACACATATAACATAATACAGGTGTATTACTGACAGGTAGGGGTAATGCAGGGCTGGAACCAAACTACAGAATATATATACACATATAACATAATACAGGTGTATTACTGACAGGTAGGGGTAATGCAGGGCTGGGACCAGGCTACAGAATACATATACACATAGAACATAATACAGGTGTATTACTGACAGGTAGGGGTAATGCAGGGCTGGGACCAGGCTACAGAATACATATACACATAGAACATAATACAGGTGTATTACTGACAGGTAGGGGTAATGCAGGGCTGGGACCAGGCTACAGAATACATATATACACATATAACATAATAAAGGTGTATTACTGACAGGTAGGGGTAATGCAGGGCTGGGACCAGGCTACAGAATACATATAAACATATAACATAATACAGGTGTATTACTGACAGGTAGGGGTAATGAAGGGCCTGACCTTTATTTAAAGCAGTCACATTTACCCCTACCCTCACACCTACCATTTCCTTTTTTTTAATATACACATTTTTTCTTTCTTTTTGGAAAGTTACCTTTTTGACAGGTTTTTCCGCTTCCTCCTTCCTCCATCTTTTATTCCTTTTCTTTCCAACCTAACTGCCTCTTAACCTCTATGTTCCATGTTCCTGGCAGCTAAGGGGTTAATCATTCTCTTTATATATGCTTATGTATTGTATTGTATGTCTTTATTTATATAGCACCATTAATGTACATAGCGCTTCACAGTAGTAATACATGTGACAATCATATGAATAACAAATAATATAAATAACAGATCATGGGAATAAGTGCTTCAGAAATAAAAGTAACATTTAGGAAGAGGAGTCCCTGCTTCGAAGAGCTTACAATCTAATTGGTAGGTAGGAAGAGCGTATAGAGACAGTGGGTGGGCATTCTGGTAAGTGCGTCTGCAGGGGGCCGAGCTTGATGTATCATGCGTATAGTATTACCCACAGTGCTATTCATATGCTTCTTTAAGCAAGTGTGTCTTAAGGTGGGTCTTAAAGGTGGATAGAGAGGCTGCTAGTCGGGTATTGAGGGGAAGGGCATTCCAGAGGTGTGGGGCAGTCAGTGAGAAAGGTTTAAGGCAGGAGAGGGCTTTAGATACAAAGGGGGTAGAGAGAAGACATCCTTGAGAAGAACGCAAGAGTCGGGATGGTGCATAGCGAGAAATTAGGGCTGAGATGTAAGGAGGGGCAGAAGTGTAAAGCTTTAAAAGTGAGGAGGAGAATTGAGTGTGTGATACAGGATTTAATAGGAACCCAGGAGAGTGATTTCAGCAGGGAAAATGCTGAGACAGATTTAGGAAAGAGTAGAGTGATTCTGACAGCAGCGTTTAGGATAGATTGTAGGGGAGACAGGTGAGAGGCAGGAAGGCCGGACAACAGGAAGTTACAGTAATCAAGACGGGAGAGAATGAGGGCCTGAGTCAGAGTTTTAGCAGTCGAGCAACAGAGGAAAGGGCGTATCTTTGTTATATTGCGGAGGAAAAAGCGACATGTTTTAGAAACGTTCTGAATGTGAGAGGAGTCGCGTTTGACCCCTAGGCAGAGTGCTTGGGCTCCTGGGTGAATGATCGTACTTCCTTCTCTCTGTCACAAACCTTCACCCCACTGGTGCATCTCTTCCCTCCAGGTTTCACTGGCTGAAGGACACAAGTTTGAGAGAGACGTGGAACTTCTTGTTTATTACAAAGAGGTGAACAAGCCCAGTGTCACAGTGGAGTCGGGGCTTCCGGATGCTGAAGCAGGTGCGCCGGGAAATTCTGTATGTATGTATGTATGTATGTATGATTGTATGTATGTATGATTGTATGTATGTATGTATGATTGATTGTATGTATGTATGATTGTATGTATGTATGTATGTATGTATGATTGTATGTATGTATGTATGTATGATTGATTGTATGTATGTATGATTGTATGTATGTATGTATGTATGTATGATTGTATGTATGTATGTATGTATGTATGTATGTATGTATGATTGTATGTATGTATGTATATATGTATGATTGTAAATATTTACATTTATAAAAAAAATGTATCTGTTTTAAAGTCAAAAACACAACTTCCAAAGCCCAAACTCTACACTGGGAAAATATGTCTTAGTGCAGATAAATACACTGTGTTGAATAAATGTGAGTCAATAAATGCCCACTCACGTTGTGCAAATGAGATTCAAATGTTTTCAGACATATATAGAAGTTTTCTGAATAGTTGGTAGTAAAACATACAGAACCCTTACAAGCTCATATTGAACCACCAAAAATACCCACAACATATATATAAGCATATAAGTTTCACAAAGGAGTGCTACTGAGCATGGCAACATATATATTAAAAACCAGAGACATAACATAAAACACAGACAAAGCTCAGTGCACATCCAGAAAAACTTATATACGATACAGTGCCTAAATATACATGTATAAATAACTAATAAATAAATTTGTAAAGCTTCCAGTGACTGAGCTCCTGATTAGAACCAACGCTACCACCACCCTAACACCTGTCACTAGTTTTAAATACCTGGGCTTATGGTTTGACTCCCACTTAACATTCGGGATGCACATTGATACCCTGACAACCAAGACCTATGCCAAACTAGGGGTACTTTACAGGAACAAATCCTCCCTAAGTCTCCTGGTCAGAAAGCGTATTGCACAGCAGATGCTAATGCCAATTATTGACTATGGAGACATAGTATATGGCTCGGCTCCTCAAACCCACCTTAGCAAACTTGACACCCTCTACAATTCAATTTGTCGTTTTGTTCTCCAATGCAACTACAACACACATCACTGCGAAATGCTCAAAGAACTAGATTGGTCATCACTAGAGTCTAGGCGCAAAGTTCACCTTTCCTGTCTCACCCTCAAATACTTTCTGGGCAAGCTACCCAGCTACCTGAACAAGCTCCTCACCCCTACCACATGCAGTACCTATCACCTGAGATCAGACTCCAAAAGACTATTCATGGTCCCAAGACTCAACAAAGTATCCGGACGTTCCTCCTTCTCCTTCCGTGCACCCCAAAACTGGAACAACCTACCAGAGACTCTCATATCCACCACCAGCTTAAGTTCTTTCAAATCTAAGGCTGTCTCACACTTTAATCTGGTCTGTAACTGTTTCATACGCTCATAATATATATTTTCTTTAACTGTGCATGCAATGTCTTGTATATAATGTATACCTTGTTCATTTATGTAACTGTATTTGTAACCATGTATTATTTTGTTTTACTCTGTGCCCAGGACATACTTGAAAACGAGAGGTAACTCTCAATGTATTACTTCCTGGTAAAATATTTTATAAATAAATAATAAAATTATAAATAAATAAAATAAAATGGTCTTTTAGTTTAACATTTTGGCCAAATTGTTGTAAGCCCTTGAGCCAACTGCACGGCAGACCATGTTTCAGCTAGTCTTAGCTGATTGGAGGGTGGCAACCTCCTACCTAATTGATGCTCACCCCCTCCCACATTTAAATGGTTAAAAGCTCACTGCATAGCATCTCCCACTCTCAGGGGAACTTGCCTGCTTACAGTGTGACTGTGACAAATCTAATACAGAGTGCTTTTCCTGGTAATGTACAGGTTAATAAAAGCTTCAATCAGACTTAGAACTTTGCAACTAATTTTGACAGATTTATTATAAATCATTCTTCCTGGCAATGCACAGGTTATTAAGAATCTATATTAGTGTTAGGGACCCTTGAAACGTGGTCTGCCGTGTAGTTGGCTCAAGGGCTTACAACAATTTGGCCAAAATGTTAAACTAAAAGACCATTTTATTTATTAGTTATTTATACATGTATCGTACCGTACTGTACCGTATATAAGTTCCGTATATACGGCACTGTACCGTATATAAGTTTTTCTGGATGTGCACTGAGCTTTGTCTGTGTTTTATGTTATGTTTCTGGTTTTAAATAGTTGGTAGTAAAGTCAGGAACCCTCCAAGTCATAAAAAGAAAGAGAAGATGGACATGGTACGGAACAGTTTTATGAATAAAAAAACAGAAATGAGCAGTGAGCCCATACAACCTCACATGCTCCACGGTAAAAATGAGCATTTGGACAACTCTAGTCTGTGAAATCGGTGTCCCGCAAACAACCGGCCGGTGGTAGCTGGTAGCTCTCAACTGCTCTCAGTCTTGCGGAATCACAATTCCAGGTTTCCCCGGCGGATGACCTCATGACATTGACGGAGCCAAACAGAGCTTCAGGATTCAGCTGCAGCCTCTGTGATACACGGAACAGTGCACGGAACAGCAGGGATAGCGCTCTCAAACGCTCTCAGCTTCGAAGGACCACCCTACGTGTTTCATTCCACTCGGGAACTTCCTCAGGGGTACAATAGTAGTCCACAGTCAACTGGTCTGACTCTATTTAGAAAAATCATTTAAAAAAATGTAACATGTCCCGCTGCATCTTTATTGTTGCCAATTCACTAAATGTGTTTATATTTTGGCAATTTGATGTTTGCGCCGCCCCTTGAGTATGACGTCGACTTTTTAGGGACTATGTATATCAGACCAGTTGACTACGGACTACTGTTGCACCCCCGAGGAAGTTCCAGAGTGGAATGAAACGCGTAGGGTGGCCCTTCAAAGTTGAGAGCCTTTGAGAGCGCTATCCCTGCTGTTCTGTGCCCTGTTCCGTGTATCACAGAGGCTGCAGCTGAATCCTGAAACTCCGATTGGCTCCGTCAACATCGTGACGTAATCCGCCGGGGAAACATGGAAGTGTGACGCCGTGAGTCTGAGAGCAGCTGAGAGCGGTTGTTTGAGAAGCGAGATGTCGATTTCACAGACCCAGAGTTGTCCAAATGCTAATTTTTACCGTGGAGGTTGTCTGGGATCACTGCTCATTTCTATTCATAAAACTGTTCCGTACCATGTCCACCTTCTCTTTCATTTTATGACTTGGAGGGTTCCTGAGTTTACTACCAACTATTCAGAAAACGTCTATATATGTCTGAAAACATTTGAATCTCATTTTCACCACGTGAGTGGGCATTTGTTGACTCACATTTATTCACCACGGTTTATTTATCTGCACTAAGACTTATTTTCCTAGTGGAGAGTTTGGTCTTTGGAAGTTGTGTTTTTGATTTCTAATTAGGGGTTGTATTGTATTGTATTGTATGTCTTTATTTATATAGCGCCATTAATGTACATAGCGCTTCACAGTAGTAATACATGTGGTAATCAAATAAATAACAGATAATATAAATAACAAATCATGGGAATAAGTGCTTTAGACATAAAAGTAACATTAAGGAAGAGGAGTCCCTGCCCCGAGGAGCTTACAGTCTAATTGTTAGGTAGGGAGAACGTACAGAGATAGGAGGAGGGAGTTCTGGTAAGTGCGTCTGCAGGGGGCCAAGCTTTATGTATCGTGTGTTCAGAATATCCACAGTGCTATTCATATGCTTCTTTAAGCAAGTGTGTCTTAAGGTGGGTCTTAAAGGTGGATAGAGAGGGTGCTAGTCGGGTACTGAGGGGAAGGGCATTCCAGAGGTGCGGGGCAGTCAGTGAGAAAGGTTTAAGGTGGGAGAGGGCTTTAGATACAAAGGGGGTTTGAGAAACACCCTCCTACCAGCTGCATCTCTCCTTACGTGATTATATATTCACTCTTACTCACTAAGTAATTAGGTTTGCGCTTTTTTCTTTGTTGCATCTGTTTTAAAGTGTAATTTTCTATAGGATTTCTCAAAGTGTGGGCGGAAGACCTTGAGTTCCTATAAGGGCATTTTGTAATGATGTTTACTGATAATGCAGTCAATATTTAATCGGTTCACAATACATATAGTTTTCTATTTGCACATCCCCTTCATCAGGTCCCTTTTCTGCTGATGACATCATTTATTGTAAAAACATCACATCGTTTTGAGAATTTACGCTGTAAAATAATTTTGGGCCCTACTATGACCTCATTGTTTTTATTTGATGTCATACTGTTTACAATAAGTCTTATCTCAAAATAATACATTAGGAATAGAAATGTGTAATATGCTTAACTTCTTTACATCTTCAGTATACAGTATGTTGTTTATTTAGACTGCTCCTTTCACCCCTCCAAGGCACTTACAAGATATTACATCTGGGTTCTCCTTGGAGGGGGGATAGTCTGATCTCCTCTTTTGTTTCTTTCCTCAACCCTTTTCTCTTTAACTATTTTAAGGTTCCCTGATGGCAGAGCCGGTTGTGATGTTGAATTTCTACCCCAGCTTCCCAGAGACCCAGGAGTTGTCCAACTGCGGGGAGTTCATCTTCCTCATAGATAGGTCTGGAAGTATGGAGAGTCCAATGAATAATGAGCCAGATGCGCCCCAACGCATTCACAGTGCCAAGGTTAGTGGGGAGCTCGCCCATCGCTAACACAAGGGTAAATGTGTCCATTAGGCCATAGTTACTGGAACGATTACTCACCACCAATATAAGGTATCGCAATATGCTTCCATTGGGCCAAAGTTAGTGAAGAGGTTTTCAGAATTGGAGGATGCAGAGGCAGAGTTCAATTTAGAAATGTCTCCAGTTGTGTTTATATATTCCCTCATTCCTCCCTCCAAATAACTTAGGGAGAGGCGCCTATGCTCCAAAAGGAGAACATCTGTGGTACCTTGGGAGATATGCTAATGATTAGGCAAAGTATATTTAAATGAGTCACATCTAGAGATGGACAAACCAGTCCACATCCATTTCCTGGATTGATTAGACCAAATCTGTCCCCTGCACCAAAATCCCTCTGTGGATTGGGTACTAGAAAAGCCGAGCGGATCCATTAAAATCCGTCATTAAATACAACTTTGGGTTTTTTTTTTGTTTCAAATTTTTTTATTAGGCAGTAATAATATTTCACAGAGTTATAGTTACAGTTGGTACAACGGCCTAATCCAGGTTTTTACTGTTTAATTGGGGGGGGAAGATGATAGTCTCAACGCCCCTCCTGACCCTTCGGGGGCTGTCGGGGTGGCGTGAGTTTGGAAACAGAAAAGGGGTTAGAAGGAGACAGAAAGTGGGAGGGGAAGGGGGGGGAGTAGGGGGTATTGTTCCCCTTCTCTTTGGCGTCCCTATTTTGGGCCTTGATTCTATTTGTTGTGTCCTTCCATTTCTATGGGGGGTTTCGGTGCAGGAGCGCCATTTGACAATCCTGGGTTTTTAAGGATTCAAATTCGAATTTCATATTGAATTATAAACAGATATCTGTGGTATGTAACCGGAAGCCCCAAAAGGCTTGTTCAAATACAACATCAAGAAAAATACGAGGTTTAATGCAGCGTGGGGTGAGGGGAGGCGGCTGCTGTGTACAATATTCTGTTTAGTTGGTTGAGTTTCAGAAAGTGATTTACGTTTCAGTTCTTGGTTTAGCTGTTGCACTGTAACATCACTTTGAAATGACATTAAGGAACGTGCAGAGTAACAGGCTCGATGCGCTACAGAAGTATGAAGAAAAGCAACTTTGTGTTTCCATTTTTATTATTTAGAATGAGTTTTGCTTTATTTTAATGAGCAGACGTCCCACTGACCGTCACACGCAGAGGCAGCCTCGGGGCCGGCACAAGTGGAGGAGATAGAATCGCCATTTGTGTTTTCCATGAACAGACTAGTGGGGGCAGAGACCGAGCTTATTATCTTCAGATAAACTCTCCAGTGCGGCTTTAGATGCAATGTTCACAATGAATTTAATCCAATAGTGTCCAACACGTGGACATGGCGAAGCCGCGGTTACATTGACCCTGTAAATTACATTGGGATTAGTGCTCCCTCTCTACACTTACCCTGTCACTCTGGATTCATGCTGGACATGCAGTTATGCTAATCCTGTATATATGTCTTGTTACTAGATTAGCACAGTGGATAGTGTAAGTTCATCTCACTTTGACCATTTCCACTTGTATTAGTGATGTGTCACCTCTCCTCTCCCCCCGGCACAGGCTGGCAGTTACTGCAGGTATACAGACTTAGTGATGGCCATCTATTCCATTAACCTTGGCACAGTGGACACATTTGGAAGTTGCAGCTGCCTTGACCATTCAGAGTTAAATTAGTAAGGGCGACTTTTGCAGTAACCATGAACAGGTTTACACTTGTAATTTGAATCTGTCACTCAGATTATTACTGGTATGTATATATATATATATATATATATATATATATATATAGGAATGTGCCTTTTTGAGACTGATCTGTGGATTTCCGCAGCTGAAAGGAAATGACCAATCTGCAGTGGATTCAAATTCAAAGAAAAAATAAGCCCTTCCCCACCCACGTAAATAAGCTTCAGTTTATTCCGATAATTAAAAGTGTCTTACATGTGATGTAACCTCTAGGCAGAAAAGAGGCACTTTGTATGACCTTGATATTCAGTCCCATTCATTTCCCCCGCTGTCAGTCACCCTGTTTTCTCTCTCGCAGGAAACGTTGGTTCTTTTGTTGAAGAGTTTACCACTCGGCTGTTACTTCAATATCTTCGGCTTTGGGTCCCACCTTGAGTCCTTCTTCCTGTGAGTACAACATGAAAAGTAACTTGAGCAGGGACTCATCTGAGTGAAGTCTGTACTTGTGTAGAAAGTCACAGGGGTTTCATGGCGGCACCCTGCTGTTCTATACGTATTGAGTGGACTCCTCTGTGTGCAACTTAATAACAGTCCTGTGACGTTTCACTCATTAGATGTCAGTCTCCCTCTGGTAACTTCAGTGTTTCCATAGACTGTTTTATGTTTTTTTCATTAATATGCCCTTCTTGGTTTAGGCCCCTGACTCTCATTCACTTGGCTTTGTGGGCCTGGACATATGTGCAATTGCATCACAGAGATTACTACGTAACCATATAACCATGTCCTACTCTCATAAGCACAAGCTGAGGACCTAATGAGGATGGGGAGAAGGGTCACAGTGTTGCAGCTCTTGTACACGGCATCTGCTGTATTGGGGTAAATGCTGTTGAGTTACATGTGTTGCTCTAGAGGCACATGAAACTCCAGGCTCTTATGCAGCGATTCTTATACCCAGAGATAGATACTTTGAGCCATGTGTAGAGAAGTCTTTGCCCTATTCAGTTTTGCCCTCTGTCCTCTTGGTATTTGTGATTAGTATCCTCCTTCCCAGGGAGAGCATGGAATACACACAGCAATCTATGGACCAGGCTGTGGAGAAGGTTAACCAGATGGAGGCCGACTTTGGAGGAACGGAAATCCTACAACCTTTAACGAAAATCTACAAAACAGCGGGAAGACCAGAGCACCCACGGCAGGTGAGAGAGTCTGAGGAGAGAGTGGGACAAAGATAGTGATATAGTGACAGTGACTACTGTAGCTCAGACATGACATGTAGCAGGGATTAAGAGAGAGACATTCAGAATTAATTTGAGGCACCCATCGTATGTCACCGAATTTTAGTTTGTCACAAGGAATCTCCCTGAATGTATTAGTATAGGGGGCTGCTTTGTCTTCCTGTAACCCCAGCAGAAGGCGCACTCTGTACAAGGAAAAGAAAGCGTACATAGTTCTCAAGGAGCTGGCAGGTATTGTAAAACTAGAAAAAGAGGTTTTAGGAAATATAAGCAGTCTCAGAAGAAGGAGGTTAGAGAACTATATCAGGCCAGGCAGAAGGAGGCTAAGCAGATAATCAGATGTGCAAAGACCAAAGCAGTAGAGAAAACGGATCAGTCAGTATAGAAGGGGGGCTGGGGGGGGGGGGGGGTCGGGGAGAGACCATTCTTATGTATGTAAGTGTAAGGAGAAAAATAAAAGGCGGAATAGTAAGACTGAAGACAGAAGATGGCGGCCTTGTTGCACGAGACAATGGTTTATCAGATCACCTTAATCATTATTGTTGCTGAGTCTTCAAAGATGAAAGTGAGGTGAAGGGACCACAGATTGGTAACAAGAATTAGAATGGGAAGGAGGAGAACACACGTTTATTTACAGAGGAGAAAGTCCTATGGAACTTTCAATACCGAACCTGGACAATACAATGGGGCCAGAAGGGAATTATCCAAGGATATTAAAAGAGCTTAGGGGTCCACTGGCAACGCCATTAACAGAACTATTAAACCAGTCAGAATTCCATTTCATCGCCACACCCCCAACACTCGTATTTCTGGGGACCCTCCTAGTTTAGGAAGTGGTAAATAAAGCCAGCAGGGCAAATAGCTGGGGGTTTGTATTGTAAGCATTGGAAGGGTCGGGCCTGTGCCCCAGGTTCTGGGGGCACATACTGCTTCTGAGTAACTCTCACAGGGGCAGCTCGTCTCTGTTTGCTGAATCCATGCACCGTACATGACTTGTGTGTTTTCCCCCGACAGCTCTTTGTCTTCACGGATGGAGAAGATGAGAACACAGAGCACGTGATAGCAGAAGTTCAAAGAAATTCCAACAATCACCGGTAATTATAACCTGATACTGGGATGAGATCCTGTTTCCCAGCATGCAACACGCTGTGTGTGTGTGTGGACTCCAATGATAATGAAAGAAATCCCACAGTTTTTCCATGATAACCTGCCTGTATCAAAACCAGTCTTTTCTTAAATGTCCAATAGGGTTTATATTAACCAATTCCATGTCTTTTGAAACACAATAATGTATGAATTAGACAAACAAAGAGTAATTAAGAGTCAGAGTATGTGCAAAAGAAAGTGAAACCCTGGTTTTACCATTTAAATTAAAGGGGATAATTAGAATCAGGTGTTTAAATAATTAGGTAGATCTTCAGGGGTGAGTTTGGGAGGCCCCACCCTATATAAAGATCAGAAACCTTGTGACTTTGGTCTTATCCATAGAGGTGTGGAAACACTAATACATGGTGGAAAAAAGCGCTGCACAGCATGCAGAGGAGAAATGGAGGACAGCACATCCAAATAGACTAAAAACTATTTATTTGGGGGGTGACATAGGAGACATCAAAGTAGAGGGGTGTATGAAACAACTCAAATAAATTGTTTTTAATCTTTTTGGATTGTGTTGTACTCCATGTTCCCTTTGCAAGCTGCGCACCGCTTTTTTCCACCTTGGGTTACACAATTACTACTTCCGTTGTGGATGCACACCCTGGAGCCAAGAATCTCTTCTATCAGTGAGTACTACCTATGTTTGGAGTTATGTTTCAATGTTGCATACTGTGATCTCCTATTCTTATTACACTCTAAGTAGTACCTCATATAAGTGTGGTGGTGAACAGGCTAGAACAGCTTCACAGGCTACATCGTCCCCTAGTAACCATATATCCCACTTGGAGTTAAGCCCTCATGTGGCATCTACTAAATCTTGAGTGTTTATTCAATAGATTACTAATCAAGTTTGTTGTAAGAACTTATCTAACTCCTATCAAACGTTTTCAATACTTGGCTCTACCAATGGGACTTGAGATATATATAAATATATTTTACCTCTGTCTAATACCCTGTCGCCATGATCCTGGAACTGTTTAGTCCAGTTTTTTCTGTGTCTGGAAACACGTCATGCCACAATCAAAAGAAATCTCTGAGGGCCTCAGAAAAGCAGTTATGATGCTCGTCAGTCTGTAAAGGTTACAAAACCATTTTTTAAACTCCATCAATACACTGTGAGATAGATTTACAAAGACCACAGTCACTATACCCTGGAGCAGTCATCCTACCAAAATCTCTCCAAGGACAAACTGGCAAATCATCCAGCAATTCACAAAGAACCCCAGAGTAACATCCAAGGACCTGCAGGCCACTCTCGCTTTGGCTAATGTGAGTGTTCATGACTCAACTGTCCGAAAAAGACTGAACAAGAATGGTGTTCATGGAATGATAGCCAGGAGGAAACCACTGCTCTCTAAAAAGACCATTGCTGCCCATCTGAAGTTTGCTAAAGAGCACATAGATGATCCACAACACTTCTGGAACAATGTTCTCGGGAGAGATGAGTGAAAGGGAGAACTTTTTTGGCCTCAATGAGAAACGTTATGTTTTGCGAAAACCACATATTGTGTTCGAACAGAAGAACCTCGTCCCAACCGTCAAGCATGGTGTGGGAATATGATGGTTTGGGGCTGCTTTGCTGCCTCAGGACCTGGACGGCTTGACATCATTGACACAACCATGAATCCTGCATTGTATCAGAAGATTTTAAAGGAGAATGTCAAGTCACCCGTCCATAAGCTGGAGTGAAAGTGGGTCATGCAGCAAGACAATTATCCTAAATATACAAGCAGAGCTACAAAAGATTGGCTGCAGAAGAAGAAATTCAGTGTTCTAGAATGTCCTAGTCAAGGCACCTAAACTCCATCGATATGTTGTGGCAGGACCTGCAGCGATTTGTGCATGCAAGGAAGCCCTCAAATATCACTGAGTTGAAGCAGTTCTGTAAAGAGGGAATGAGTCAAAACCGATGTGAGAGACTGACCGGCAGTTACAGGAAACACTTAGTGGAAGTCATTGCTGCTCAAGGGGTGCCACCAGGTATTGAATCTAAAGGCTCACATACTTTCTCACACAGGGATATTGAATGTTTAATCATTTGTGGATAAATAAATGTTGAAAAAGTATCATGTTTTTGTGTCATTTGTTTGATCAGGTTATCTTTATCTATTATTAGGACTTGGATTACGATCTAATAACATTTTAGGTTTGAAATATGGGAAAATCTTAAGGGGTTCACAAACATTTTCTCGCCACTGTGTGTGTTTGTATATTATTTAGGTATACACACATCCCCCACTGCTATCCAAACCTTACATGAGAAAGGTCCCGCATGTAGGACCGAAACGCTGGTTATGATGTCTTGATAATACAAAGCTTTTTTGACCATCTTTTGGAGTGCTGCCTCTTGATATTCGTCTTAAACATGGTATCGTATTGCCTATATATATTATATATATATAATATATATATATATATATATATATATATATATATATATATATATATATTTATATATATATATATATATATATATATATATATATACAGTGTTCGACAAACCTATACATTTGCTTGCCCCGGGCGAGTGGATTTAACCCCCGGGCGAGTAATATTGGCCCAAGCAGCACATGTTTGGTACTAGGTGGCGAGTAGATTT